>NC_136527.1:76885522-76950522 GCF_053919585.1 Euprymna scolopes | reverse complement strand
TATATATTCATCAGAGCACATTCCATAAATTACTTAAAAAATCGCCACAGGGATTCAACATAGGACAGAGTGTGGTTCCTGAGCATAGGCGCGAGACCTGTCCGGTTTGAGATACTTTTTGAACCTAATATCAGACTGAGTTTGTTCTTATAGTTGCACCAGCTCAATGCACATTTTAATGTAATCTAAATGTTTTAAATGAAACCTAAAATAATATGGTTATATAAGGTGTTTATAGTAATTCAAATGTTTTGCGTTACTAATATTTAAAAATCAAACAAAAAATGTATAAGTTAAGCATCCGTAAATAATGAATAATCTTAATCATATATATTTCATTTAAACTTCTGCATTTCTGTACAGTCAGGGAAGCAGAAAACAGGAAGGGAATTCCAATGTCTAGCAGACTGATGAAGAACACTATAAGAGTAAAAGGATTTCTGCTATATAGAAATACCAACACGGAATAGGACAGGACTTTTCTCCTTGTCAGATAAAGTAGAAGTATGTATGTCGAGGAGGTACAGTTACGATACATTCATTAGAGCACATCCCATTACATTACTCGAAAACAGGGTATAGGGATTAAACATTGCGAGAGTGGGACAAAGAGTGGAGTTTGGTTGTGGGGAGTTGATGTATTAGATTTAAGACTCTTCTTGAACATTATCTAAGACGGATTAAGTGATGGTAGTTGCACCAGCTCATATGTGGCAAGAACACTAAATACGTATTTTAATGTAAGCTTTGAAGACCTCTAGAATGCTCTAAGAAAAATGAATTTTTTTGTAGTGTTTAAAAACCCCTTCTTTTTATGAAGTTATTGTAATGATATCAAATTATTTTCTAATGTACTTGATAATTATTAAACTAAAGCATGGTTGGTGTCGATATTTAAAGAAAATTGAAACCTTTACACCCTTATAAGTAAAATTATGTAGTTTCACATAATTTTTATATTCACATGAATTAGAAGGTAAACAGTTATATATCCTCAAAACAAGCTTGATTGAATCATAGGATTGGCAAAATAAAAAAAATAATATAAAAAAGTGAAAGGTATAGAATTCCACTGTAGGATTTTCTAGGAAATTAAGGTCTGGGATACAAATAGGATTGAGAAAAAAAGTTTAAATGACAAATATATATATAAAAAAAGTAATAATATTAATATAATTAAAATATATAGAATTTCACTGTAGGATTTTCAATCAAATTAAGGTTTGGGGTGCAAAACAAACACATTAAAACAATTGTTTGATAATAGGGCATTTTGATTTACATCATAAAATCTTCAGATATACTTTCAAGTAAATTATATTCTAAACAACACCTGTATCGACTGGTTCTGTGTAAAATTAAAAAATATTTTTAACATGACTCTTATGATGTTTTATATGAAATAAATTTTGTAGTTTTGACTTAAATCCAATAAAATTAACAATAAACAATACTAATACATCAAAGCAAATATTAACATATTGAATTTCATTTTTTTGTAGATGTTCCTGATTGAACTCTACAATTTAATTTTAATGGAATATGATTTTCCTTAAACATTATTCGATAAACAGTATTACCTTATTTGGAAGACTACAAGCGACATCTGTGGGAAAATTTCTTGTACTGGCCACTATTATTTACGAATATTATGAAATATTTGTGAAAACTTAACAGATCTTGAAGGTAATATTAGTTTTCCTAAAATATCTGTTTAATTTTAAAATAAATAAAAAATAATAAAATCGAATCAAAAGTTTAGACTCATGAGAAATCAAACTGGGAACAGTCACATTTTTATTAAGTTATTTTATTATGAAGTTTGTGGATATTCTTGTTCTGTGAAATCTAAGTTAGTGCTGCACATGAGAACTCACACTGGGGAAAAGCCATATTCATGTGTTGTTTGTAGATATTCTTGTTCTGATAAATCTTCGTTAGTGAGACATATAAGAACTCACACTGGTGAAAAAACACATTCATTTTTATTAAGTGTGTTATTTTATTATAAAACACCTTTCGTGGAATGTGTGAATATTCTTTTTCTTCAAAATATAGTTCATATATATGAACACACACCGACGAAAACAAATGCACTTAAAGAGAGCTCAGCATAAAAAATACTATTATTTTAATGTTTGGCATATTGTAGGATGATCAATTCCCAGCTTAAAAAAAACTGATTTCTAAATTTTGAATAAAAAAGAAAAACAATGTTTCGTCTAAAATATATAAACGTTTTTGTTCAATAAAATTATCATTAGTTAAATATGAGAATTCACACTGGTGTAAAACAATATTCTTGTAAAGTGTGTTGATAATCTTGTTCGTACACATCATCGTTAGTGAGATATGAGAACTCTCATTGTGGAAAAGCCACATTTATGTGAAGTGTGTTGATATACTTGTTCTGAAAAATCAAAGTAAGTGATACATATAAGAACACACACTGGGGAAAAGACTAATAATTAAAATTGAAGTAAATATGGAAGGCAATGTTTAGTATAAAATTTATGAAAATTTAAAGAAAATTTTGAAAAATTAGTTTAACATTCTCACTTGTGCAAAAGCATATTCTTGTAAAGGTTGTTGAGATTCTTGTTTTAAAACACAATCACTAGTGAGAAATGAGTGCTCCCGCTGGGGAAAAGCCATATTCTTGTGAAGTTTGTGGATATTCTTGTTCTGTGAAATCTAAGTTAGTGCTGCACATGAGAACTCACACTGGAGAAAAGCCATATTCATGTGAAGTTTGTGAGTATTCTTGTTCTCTAAAACCATCGTTACTGAAACATATGAGAACTCACACTGGGGAAAAGCCATATTCATGTGTTGTTTGTAGATATTCTTGTTCTGATAAATCTTCGTTAGTGAGACATATAAGAACTCACACTGGTGAAAAAACACATTCATGTGAACTTTGTGGATATTCTTTTTCTGTAAAATCATCGTTGGTAAGACATATGAGAACTCACACTAAGGAAAAACCACATGCATGTGAAGTTTGTGGATATTCATTTTCTGTGAAATCATCATTAGTGAGACATATGGGAACTCACATGTGAAACTGAAAGAATTAAACATTATACGGTTTATGACGGGAGAATCTGGACTAAAAAGAACCTTTGGATATATTTAGAAGTCATCCCTGGAAGACCAAGTTATTAGGAAATGTGGCCATAAAGGGAATAGTGTCTATTCTTAAAAGAACTCTTGTATATAAATTTAAACTGTTATGGAATTAAGTGTTAGCCCCTTGATCTCTTCAAACTAACAAAAGGGAAAAGCCACATTCATGTGAACTTTTGGATATTCTTGTATTTGAAAATCATCGTTAGTGAAACATATCAGCACTCACACTAGAGAAAACCCCTATTCTTGTGAAGTTTGTGGATATTTTTGTTCTGTAACATCAATTTATTTCTGTGAAATCAATTTTTTTGACTGATATGAGAACTCACACCAGAGAAAATCAATATTTGGAAACATGAACCTTTGAGGATAACATGAAATGGAAAAGTTATCATGTTTTATTACATAACGGCGGCAGATACATAAAATACAAGCAGATATTGTAATATGGAATAAGTCCGAAAGAACTGTGATCATTATTGATGTTACAGTCCCAAATGATTTTGACCTTAATAGAGCTGAATGAGAAAAGAGAAGAAAAAATTAGAGCATCTGGATGAATAAAAAAGAATTTTTAGAAATCCTTTGAAGCAATCCTTTGAAGACCAAGCTGTAACTAAATACAAATAGCAGCCATGAAGGGAACAGCATCTATTTTTAAAAGAGTAATTGTATATAAATTTAAATCATAGCCAAATCAAGTGTTATTTCCAGGAAGGAGCCCTTGACCTTTCAGAACTAAAAGTAAAATATCAAAGGAAAAAGAGAAAAGCCACATTCATATGAATTTTTGGACATTCTTGTATTCGAAAATTATCGTAAGTGAAATATGAGAACTCACACCAGAGAAAAGCAATATCTGGAAACATGAACCTTTGCTGATAACATGAAATGGAAACGTGACCATGTTTTATAACAAAGACATACCGGCGACAGATACATAAAATACAAGCCCATCATGCCAGATATTGTAATATGGAACAAGTCTGAAATAACCCCGATCATTATTGATGTTACAGTCCCAAATGATTTTGTCCTTAATTTTCAGAAATCCTTAGAAGCAATCCTTTGAAGACCAAGCTGTAACTAAATACAAATAGCAGCCATGAAGGGAACAGCATCTATTCTTAAAAGAGTAATTGTATATAAATTTAAATCATAGCCGAATCAAGTGTTATTTCTAGGAGGGAGGTCTTGATCTTTCAGAACTAAAAGTAAAATAAGGAAAAAGCAATATTCTCAAACAATATGTGATTATTCTTGTCCTCATTTATCAAGTTTACTGATAAATATGAAAAGGACACAAAATTAGAAAATGCTATATTTTTGTCAAATATTTTCTAAGAATTCGGATTTATTCATATAAGAACTTCAAGTAAAACAGTATTACTTAAAATAAACAGGAAATGACTAATGATTGATGAAACTATTCTTAAATATTTTTTATAATAGAACTAAAGTTGGGATTATTATAAATATGAGGAAGTAATGAATTGTTTAAAATACACTTGCAAGAAAGTAATATAATTGTTGTGGTGAGGGAAACTGTTAATGAAAAATATTATTGTTGTTCACTGTTCTTATTAATGTTGCATTGTTAATTGGCCACCTGTCTACATAAATAGTATTCACACAAACAATATTATGAATCAGACATAATTTTTGCGACTGGACTGTACCAAAATTTTTGTAGATAAACTACATTATATGTAGTGTGTCTTTGGTTTATAGCTAATAAATAAAGGTTACAAATATGAGAATGCATAGGATGGAAAATCTCTTATGAAATTTTTGTTTTTTTTTTATATTTTTATTTATTGTTTGATCTGCTGGTGATACTCTTATTAGACATAAGTGTTCAGCAATGGATTAGTTTCTTACATTTAAAAATAATTCCTTAATCCTAAATTAACTCAGACAAATTGAATATAAAATTAATAAACTGAATATTCTCTCTCGAGAAATACCATTCATATATTTAAGTTTTTAGTGGCCCTCATCAGTATTTGTACAATAACTCGCCTGCAACTATTGGAATATCCCTTTGTTTACCAGCATTAACCTCATGAAACGTTTGAAGCGTTTAGTGAAATTCAGTTTTCTTAATTCAATAGTGATCATGCTGTGATTTTTTATTAGTATCAGATTAAGATTTGACCAATTTATAACTATGAAAGTTTTTGTGCTATAATTGATAGGAATTTGATTATTGCCACTAGAAACTTATTAGTTTAGATATTTTTACAGGAATTAAAAAATAACCATGGAAATCAATAAGAAAAGTGTTGCAAACATCATAATATTAGAGTTTTTACAATGAATGGAATCTGAATCTAATGATTTGCATGTAGTTTATTCTTAGTGAAATTTTAACATCAAACATAAAACGCAGATTTAAACGTTCAAGTTTCCCAGTAACAAAATATTTTAGTCTAATTCTAAACTATTAACCTAATCAAAAGTCTTATAATCTGTTTTTTAATAAATTGCCTGTTCTTGAGTATTGTCACTGGCAATTTATTTACGAAGGAGTATCCACTTTACAAGGTCCATATGCCAGATATTTTAATATGGAACAAGTCCGATAAAACTGCAACCATTACTGATGATACAGACATAAATCTTTTCGACCTTAATTGAGCTGAACAAGAAAAGTTTACAAAATATTGGAGCATCTGGATTTATAAAAAAGAATCGTTAGAAATACTTAGAAACAATCGCTAAAGACCAAGCTGTAACTCAGACAAAGGGAACATAAAATTATTAAACTGGATGTTCTCTCCCGACAAATACCTTTCATATAATTTAAGTTTGACGCGTTTAGTGAAACCCAGCTTCCTTACTTTAACAGTTTAGTTTGCAGCTATTTTCAGTTGACTAACATTAACAAATGTATATATCTATGAAAGTGAAATTGTCTGACTGTGTGTGTGTCTGTCTGTGTACATTTCTTTACCAAATGACTCTGTCAATTTTCAGTGTACAGAGTCGAGATTTGACATAAAAGGGTAGTGATATTTGGGAAAATCTTTTTAATCGATTTTCGGCCAGAAATTTAGCTGTCAAGGGGTCAAAGTTTAAAAATTTGACCTTTGAAAACTGTACCAGACTCCTCTGTTTATTTGGGGTTTAAACACTATGAAATTTTAGATATAGGTTACTAAGACATCGATCAAACTTTTTAATTTGATTTGAACCCAAAAAAATAAATGTTAAGACATCAAAAATCGGGTCAAATCTTTTAAAAATATTTATTTCTTTCATCCCAAAAAAATTACTCACCAAATTTTTTGCCTAAATATTTTAAATTTTACATAAAGTGTATTCAAACATAGGGTACGCGTTTTAATTGGTTTTTGGCCGATAATTTGACTGCCAAGAGGTCAAAGTTTAAAAGAGTTAATCTTTGCGGTCTCTAGCCAACTATTCAGCCAATTTTTGGTCTAAAAATTTTTAAAAAATTAACATAAAGTGTATTTAGACATTCAGCAAGTTTTTATTTAGTGTTTGGGCGAAAATTTGTCTGTTAAGAGTAAAATTATGTGATTTATATAATCAGAGTTTATCGGTTTGTGAGTGTGAAAATAAAATAAGTTTGTCTTACCGTGCAGATAATTATTTAATATCATTATGCGTGAGTAGAGATCATGATGTCCCGTGGAAGAGATATGAGGGAAGAGATTGACTCCGAGTAGTTTAAAACACCTTTTATTTACAGAACGCCATCTTCTCGGAAGCCCCAGCAGCCGGAATTATTCTCATTTGCCAACCTGCAGTAAATGTCTTTCGTACATATATATATATATATATATATACATATATATATATATATATATATATATATATATATATCAATTCTATTTCTCTTTTTATTTAAAGAGGAAACTGTACATGTATATTTGTTTTATGTGAATTTATATATATGTATATATATACATACACACATATATTTATATACATACACATATATATATACACACATATACATACACATATATATATACATACATATTAATATACATATATATACATATATATTCATATATATACGTATATATACACACATGTATATATGCACATATATATATATATATATATATATATGATGGCAGTAAATTCGCTTTTGAACATTGCCATCACTCGACATAGCACAAAAAAGTATATAGAAACAGGAAAACATTCAGTGATTGGCCGCACGCATGTGGCTTTTAAGCCCTGGCAAACTCTTGCATTCCTTGGCACACATTGTACAGACATGTGCACAACTAGCATGAGGATTGTTATAGTGGGGAAAGACTTTGAACCGAGACAATCCCATTCTCTTAACAACTGCCACATTGATCCAAAAAGAAGAGCAAGTCAACAGTGGATGCAGCAGTTATCACAGGTTTTATATCAGAGTTTTCCTTCTCCTAGGGAGGTTGACTTCACCACGGCTTAAAGAGCCTTCTCCACCCACCATGCCATTAGATTCATGACTGGAACTTAGGTTGCTGGGCACCAGAACATATTCCACAGGCCGGTGGGTCATATATGCCGCAGCTTATAGGGCTTAAGCTCCTCTGGAGGTTTCTGTCAGAGTTACCTCACCTTTAGCCTTTGGTTAAATAACCTTGGCCCACATATACATACATATATATACATATATAGATATATTTACATGCATATATATATGCATATATATATACATGTATATATATTTACATAAACATATACACACACACACACACATATATACATACGTTTTTATTTTTATTACCGTATCTTTCTGTTAATGAGTATTGGTATATGTATGTGCGCATGCGCTTTCATGTATGCGTAGGGTGCAGGTATGCGTGAATCAATATGCGCATATAGGCCCGTATATACGCCTCCTTGGGGGCAGGGGCGTCGATGTGTGTATGTATTTGTGTATGAGCGCATCCATGCCTGTGCCCACATACCCAATTTTAGCACCTTAAAGAAAATTTTACGTAAGCGGGAGCAACGCGGGTGTCTATGCATGCAGGCGCACATATGTGCATATATTTGCATGCCAGAGCGGGGATGTATGTGTACATGTGACCGTTTCTTTTAAGTATATATGTGTGTGCGCGCATGTGTGTACCCGTACCCGGGCCGCTAGCTAACCCTCTCCAAACAATTAACAACAAAAAAAACTAAAAATAAATAAACCGAATCATACCCCCCCGCCTCCAACCTAAGCGAACACCCAACAGGTCAAGACATACTTACCAAGAAATCATCTCACCAACGAGATGCAAAAAACTTTAACATTAAGACTCGAATTTTAAAGTACCCCCTCCTGCTCCCACATATTCCTTTTCCCCTCCATGTATCCCTATGCCCTCAGCCACATCAGATATGAACTTCCCAGACCCTCCACCACAATTTATTTAAACCTTAAAACTAAAACATTACTGACATACCAAGCGCTCCCTCATACCTTCCCCCTTGTTCCCTTCCTCTCTCTCTTCCGCCCTCCTCGCACCCCCCTGATCTCATTCACTCTTTCACTCTTTCATCCCATAATAACGAACATTTCTGTAAAAGTCTGAGGAAGCTACAGACGGCCAAAAAAAAACGGTCGGGTCGATGAAACAATAATGTAACTTAACGGAAAGATACGGTAATAAAAAATAAAAACGCATATTTGCTCTACAACAGTGTTGAGCACTTTCTTCAGTTTTTATTAATTACCATTTCCACTATATATATATATATATATATATATATATATATATATATATATATATATATATATATATATATCGACAGCATAAATTATTTTTAATTTTCTAACAAGAGTGTTACATTTGAAAGATGTATTTGACGAAGACAAAGCTTACTTACGGTTTTTAATATCGCGTCGTGTGTATTATTTAACCACATGACATGTAACGTGTTGTTTAAGTTTGTGTCTTGAAATGTCGCCCGTATATATTTAACACATCTGTTTGGTTTTAGTTCAGAAAGGTAGAAACAAAGGAAACCGCAGCTGCCAGCGGAAATATTTGTTGATTTTTAAGAAAGCAGAAAAAGACACGTGATTCGCAGTGTCAGATGAGATGAAAGAGTGAATAAGGTCATGGGGGTTGCGAGGAGGGCGGAAGAGAGGAAGGGAACAAGGGGGAAAGGTGGGAGGGGGCGCTTGGTATGTCGATAATGTTTTAGTTTTGGGGTTTAACGAACATTCATATATATATATATATATACACACACACACTAATATATATATATATATATATATATATATATATACATCGACAGCGTAAGATTTTTATAATCATCTGACAAGAGTTTTACATTTGAAAGATATGTTTGACGGAGACAATGTCTTGAAATGTTGGCCGTATATATTTAATGCATCTGTTTAGTTTAAGTTCAGAAAGGTAGAAACAAAGGCAACCACCGTTGCCACCAGAAATATTTGTTGATTTTTAAGAAGGAAGAAAGAGAAGACGTGTGATTCGCAGTGTCAGATGTCACCATTAAAAATGAGTGATAAAAATTTTAATAATTAGACTCACTGTCTTTCAAAGTTAATAACTACTTGAAAATGTCATTTAAACTCTATTTCTTTTTTTTTGTAAAAGACCAAACTTTATAATAATAAAATGTTTAATAGCAAAATATGCAATATTTTTGTAATCGGTTTTCTATAAAAAAGATTTCAAGAACATCAATGAATTTTAACTTACTTCGAATATAAATATATATATATATATATATGAATTCAAAAACATCAATTAACTATAAACAATAATAATCAATTCCATTCTTCATTTTATATTCCATGTACTTTTGGAATAAAATATTTTTTAAGCTTAAACAATTACATGAGTTTTTCATTTAAAATATTTTATATCTTCTTTATGCAATAATTTTTTTTTGGAAAAAATCTAAAAAAAAAAAACAACCCAAAAGACAACATTGAATGAAATAGAAAGAATTAATGTAGGTGTCCAATTTTTACAAGACAATATTTTCAAAATATGAGGTTTAACTTTTAAAAAATCAACCTTTAAGGTTTTAAACTTTTTACTTTAAATGTAAATTTACACATAACTATTCTTTTGTTTTTGTTTTAAATTAGATTATTTTATTTATTGATTTTTTATTTTCAATTTGTGATATATAAACCTTAGGTGAGAAAATTAATTATTTTCTTTTTAATAAACATTTAAAAATTGGGGTTATTTAAAAAACGTTTGTCAAGAATATTATATTCGGTTTATTAGAAAGAACATAAAATTTCACATTGAACCTGAAAATATCTTAAAAATCGAACCAATTTTAATAAATTTTTAAATTGAAAAAATTAAAAAATATTGCTCGCGCTCATGCCGCAATATTTTTTAAATGTTTTAAATACTTTTAAAAAAAACAATATTTCTATTATTCTTTAAAAAAACTTTAATAGTTGTTTCTGGAAGTATATTCCATAAAGAAATTAAACAACCCACTTTAAAAGGAGAAATTATGATTTTTTAAATAAAATTTTAATCGCAGTTTTGTGTTAGGGGTGTCAAAAATTAAAAAAAAAATCTGACATACCTAACGCTTGATATAGTGAAGAATAGTGATATGACCTTCATTTTTAATTTTAGTTAAAAAAAACTGAAACTGATTTTGAAAATTTTCATCATGGGAGGCGAACTTGTCTGTTTCTAGTAATGTCAGAAACTAACATTAAAAAAGCGTTAAAAAAATTGAATAATTCGACCTCCTATCGTTCCAAGCTTATGACTAATGGAAAAATGTAATTCAACCCCTATTTTTTTCAATTAAAGGAGTAAAGACCATGTTTTAAAAAATAATAGGGTTAATAGCAAATTCTGCTATATTTGTTTTTTTTTATCGGTTTTCTTTTAAAAAATATTTAAAGAAAATCAACGACTTTTTATTTGCTTCGATAAATATATGTATATATAAATTTTATAAAATCACTTTACTATAAAAAATACTATTAAATGGGTACTCCCATTCTTCATTGTTAAGAATTTATCTATATTTATATTTTATATTCCATGTATTTTTTAAATAAACGAATTTTTTAAACAACTATTTGAAAACGCCGCCATTACATAAGCATTGTTACGTGTTAGCGAAACGCACGAAGTAGTGTTTGTTCTTGTTTTGAAATACGGATGCACAGAAGGAAGTAAAAACCACACGTTTGCGTTAACCGTCTAGTCTTTGGCGTGAAGAAATATGTGTCTCCAAAGGTGAAAATAGTAACATTTTACTTATAAGTTTTTACCTTAAAAAAAACAGTCGAGGATTTTTTTTCTTTTCTCAAAGAAACACATGAGTTGTTCATTTAATATATTTCATTACTTTTTTATGGAATGATTTTTTTTAATATCTAAGAAAAAAACTATTGAATGAAATAGAAGAAAGTGTCGTAATTAAACAAAACTTTCTGTGCAGTAATAGAAGATTAGAAGGTTTCACAAAAAATGAACGTGGTTTAAAAAAAAGTTTTAAACTTTGGACTTTACAGGTAAATTTGCGATATTTTTTTGTTTTCTCAAAGAAACACATGAGTTGTTCATTTAATATATTTTATTACATCTTTATGGAGTGATTTTTTTAATATCAAAAACAAACATTGAATGAAATAGAAGAAAGTGTAATAATTAAACAAAACTTTCTGTGCAGTATAAGAAGATTAGACGGTTTCACAAAAAAAAAATCAACGTGGTTTAAAAAAAGTTGTAAACTTTGGACTTTACAGGTAAAATTGCGATATTTTTTGTTTTAAATTAGCTTATTTTATTTACTGATTTTTTATCTTCAATTTGTGATATATAATTTGAGGTGTGAAATTAATTATTATCATTTTAATAGACATTTCAAAATGAGAGAGTGAATTTAAAAAAAAAACTCTTGTCTAGAATATTATATTCGGTTTATTGGAAAGAGCATAAAATTTCACATTGAACTTGAAAATATCGTAAAAATTGAATCAATAGACAAATTTTGGTAGATTTCTAAAGTGAAAAAGTTGAAAAAAATTAACTCGTAAAATTCAATTGATTTCATTACGTAAACAATATGGCTGCATGAAGGCTCGCAGGCACTTTGTGAACACTTTTTTTTTAATAAAAAATATTTCTGTTATTTTCTAAATGACTTTAATAATTCATTTTGGATGTATATTCCATAAAAAAATAAACAACTTTAATAATTAATTTTGGATGTAAATTCCATAAAAAAAATAAACAACTTTAATAATTCATTTTGGATGTATATTCCATAAAAAAATAATATATTCCATAAAAAATAATATATTCCATAAAAAATAATATATTTCATAAAAAATAATATATTCTATAAAAAAATAAACAACTTTAAAAAGAGAAATTACGAGGTCTTTTTTATATTTTATTCGCAGTTTTGTGTTAAGGGTGTCACAAATTCCCCCAAAATTCTTACAAACTTAGGCTGTTACCGTCTACTTCCGGAACTTCGATATTTAGCAATGATCATAATGAGTGAATATGCTGACTTGCCAATTCTGAATTCATTTTAATCTTTTTCATCTTAAATGTAAAAAATAAATAAATAAATAAAACGTTCACGGATTCAAGTGCAATAGTAAGCTACTTCCGGTTTAAGTGTGATGCCGTTTTGTGGTTTATAAAATCGTCGATTGTTTTAATCGTATTAAAGTTGTAATTATTTTAGCTTTAAGCATCGATATCATTTATTTAATTATTGAATGGTGTGGATTGGCCTTTTTCATATTAAATGTATAAAAATAAATAAATAGATAAATAAATAAAACGTTCACTTCCGGTTTAAGTGTGACGCCTTTTTTTTGTATTTATTAACTGTTTCATTCTTTTTATCAAACAAAAATTAAACTTTTATAACGACATCGAAATTTTAAAATTAAAGTTAGTTTTATTAAATAAAAAAAGTCGAGGTATTTTTTTTTAATTAAATAATAAACTTTATTTGAACTCTTCAACAAACTTTTACCGACATAAAAAATAGACTTTATAGATATTTTATAATATTTTTTAAAATATATTTAATGAAAAGTTTTTATCATTGCATTGTTGAATAAAATTTCAAAGTGAAAAATGGTGAAAGAAAAATATCTCGAAAAAAAAAAAGAACTCGTCTTTTTCTTTTTTAAATAAAACTTTAATTTTAAAATGTCCATGTTTGAAAAAGAGTCCATAATATATATTTTATCATAAAAGTTCTATTTTTGGTTGATAAAAAGAATAAAACAGTTAATAAATTGAAAAAGCAAAAAAAGAACAGTCCATTAAATTCAAATAAAGAATGTTTGAATAAAACTTATAAAAAAAGGTTCATTCTATACGGTTTTGGTCATCCGTAGATAAAAATATATCTGACGTCACTTCCATCAAATGATTTTTTGTAAACAAAGGAAGGCCAATCTACACCATTACCATTTAATATGTTCTAAACATGATTGGAAAACCTTTGCACATATTTAACTAATAAACGGACATTTTTACACAAGGAACGAAATAATGATTACACCGTGTTAAGATTATCTAAATTCATTGTTCTTTATAGTTGATTTTCTCTTTAAATAATTTCACGTTTAAATTGTGTTTTCCATCTTTTAATTTTGATTCTTTTATATTTTCAAATACTTTATTTCTTAATGAATTGGACACACAAAACAAAAGTTGTGTCAATTTAAAGAAATCCTAACAAACAAAACAAATTTTCTGCTGTGAACAAAATAGAAAATACGAATTTATCCACTTTTTTTTTTCGTATTGAATTCCTGGAATGAAAGGTGAGGTTTTTTTTTGTATTTTTAATGCACTTTCAAAACAATTTACATCCTATGATTTGAATAATAATCTGAAACATTAAAGTTAGTTTATTTTGGTTAATTTTTACGACGTGCCCCAGAGCGTATTATAAACACCCCAACCTCCCCATGTAAAGAATGACTTTCGGAATAAACACCCCCGAGCTCTCCGTGTTAAGAACGGCTTTCGATTGTGGAGCGTGTTTATTCCGAAAGCTGTTCTTAACATGGAGAAGTTGGGGTGTTTATAATATGCTGGGGCACATTGTAAAAATTTACCGAAAAATATTTAAGATTTTAGAGAGGGGGTGTCTTTTTCCTATATAAATGTTACGTAAAATGTGCACTCACTCTATGACCAGTTTGTGATAAACAAGACATGTAATCGTTCGCAGTTTTTAATTTTTGTAGCATGGAGTGGGGAGGGATCATGCCGATTTTTTCTTTCTTCCGTTTTTAGGGTTTAATTAGGACACACATGTTAACTATTCTGTACTTTCATTTAACAATTTATTAAATAAAATATACTTTTAGGCATAACAAAACTTTGCAAAAAGTGTCACCGTGATTTGATGGGTTTTTATTAGTATTTTTTTATTTTTAAATTTTTGATTTTAAAACGATTGTCAGACTCTGTAGATGACTATAGACACGTTTTATTTTGTTCTAACCTAAACTAATCACTTTTTTTTTCAAAGTAAAAAAACGCTTAAAATAAGTATAAAACACATAAAAGACTTATTCAGGTAAATAGAAGAGTAATTTTTTCGCCATTACTAACATTTATTTGTAATATATTGGTTTTTGTCTTTTATGACTGTTTTTTTTTCTAAACTATAAAATGGTTCTTTTGTTTATTACATTGTTAGGTGAAAGTACCAATAACAACACATCTTTCCCTCTGTTAAGATTGGCTTTCTAACTAATAGCGTTATTATTAACGAGGGGAGGCGTTTCAAGTATGAAATAAGACAGAAAATAAAATGAAAAATAAATTACAAATTTAAATGCAAAACAAAATAAATCGAACAACACGTTTTAATAATTAATATATTTATTATACCTCAGAAAAATGGAAACCGCTAATCATTGGCCATTAAGTGGGTGCTCATTTTACATTAATTTATATGTGAAAGTGAACCCCCATTTTGAAACCTTCAATATTCTTTATTCATTGTTTATGGGTACTTTTTATAAACTACTCTAACATTTTATATATCTTTGCTATTATATTAAAGGAACGTTTTCTGCGTGTGTTTGTTCCCTATGGACCCCTAAATGACTACACTTTTGATATATATATATATATATATATATATATATATATGAGAGAGAGAGACATTATGTTCAAATTAATTAAAAACGTCAATTTAAAAAATAAAATTTAATGTTTGAACCAAAGAAATTAACGTCATATATATATATATATATATATATATATATATATATATATATATATATATATATATATATATATATTAAAGGTTGTTGGTGCGTAATAACCAAACACATAAATTTTGATTACATAGATTATAAAGCGTTACAATTTTTTTTTAGTTTGGCTTTTTGTATAGCAGTGATATTTTTTGTGTGTAGGAGAATAGCAGTTTTAGCATACATTTTTAATTTTTGTTTAATCTATTTTATAATGGTATTAATGTATTTTTAGAGTGACGGACCAACCACATTTTTTTTTATTTTAAACTTCCTATAGAACAGTACACATGTAATTAGTTTTGATAATTGTTCTCGATGTATGACCAAGTGAAGTATTCCAGCGGGTTTAGGTCAGAGCAGTAAAAGAAGGCTATGAAGTCTTTCCCTCCATCATATGATACACACACACACACACACACAAAAACAAATATATATATATATATATATATATATATATACTGCATTGCCTGAACACATATGAAATACTAGAGGATGACCGCTGATCTGTAGTGGAATGGGGACAAAAATGGATGGTCACATTCCATGCTGCCAAGAATAATCTTGTTTCCTTCAATAATTACAAGAAACCTTCTCTACCACCAATAGCAATGGCCAATGACTCTTTATCTAAAAGTATGTCTTTTAAACTCCTTGGCCTAACGATCACAGGAAACATGAGTTGGAACAATTACATTGAGAGCATTGCCAGGACCGTTGCGAAGAAGCTAGGTTCTCTTTACCATGCTAGAAAGCTACTAACGCCCGAAAGTATCCTGTACCTCTATAAGGCCACCATTCACCCATTTATGGAGTATTGTCGTCATATTTGGGCTGGTGCATCTGCTACTAGTCTTTCGTTCCTAGACAAGGGTCAAAAGAGAGTCGCCAACCTGATAGGTCCGGAACTATAATCTAATCTTCAGCCTCTCCCATCGACGAAATATTGCATCCCTCTGCCTGTTCTACAAGTACTTTAACAGTAAATGCTCCGATGAACTGCAAGCACTTGTAGCCCCTCGACGTAAATCCCCCCCGTTAAACTCGACAAGCAGATAAATTTCACACCAACATTTATTTACTAAAAATATATTAAATAAAAGGTAGAAAATTGATATAAAACAAAATAAAATATACAGAAATAGGGATAAGCTATAATTAAATAAAAATGAACATCATTATAAACAATATATATATTGCGGTTCTACTTTTTCCTCAAACAGAAAACAACATGGCTTGAAATCGACGGTACCAATGTTTTCTGACCTGTATAATTTTAAATTAATAAATATTACTCTTTTATATAAAAAGATTTTTTTCTCTGTAATAGAGCACTTTGTTGGAATTCTCTCCCCAAAAACAGTTATATATATATATATATATATATATATATATATATATATATATATATATATATATATATATATACATAAAGTACTGTTTCGCAGCTACCTCTAGTACATATATAAAAGCAAATAGTTAATGAAACATGTTAAAACACCTTGAAAAAATTAAAAAATAATATTACAAAAATTGACATTTATAGAATTTAACTGTAGGATTTTCAACGAAATTAACGTTTAAAAAAACAAAAACGTAATAATAATATAATTAAAATGTATAGACTTTCACTGTAGGATTTTCAATCAAATTAAAGTTTTGGATACAAAACAAACACGTATTAAAACAATTGATTTACATCATAAAAACTCCAGATATACATTAAACTAGATTATATTCTAAGCAACTTATGATGTTTTTGATGAAATAATTATAAGGGGTGTGACTTAAATCCAATAAAATTAACAACAATAAACAATACTAATACATCAAAACAAATACTAAACATATTGAATTTCATTTTTTTTTTGCAGATGTTCCTGATTGAATCTTATGATTGAATTTTAATGGAATATGATTTTCTTTAAGCATTATGCGATAAACAGAATTGCCTTATTAAGAAGACTACAACGACATCTGTGGGAAATTTTCCAGTACAGGGCAGTACTATTTACGGATGTTATGAAACAGTTGTGAAAACTTAACACATCTTGAAGGTAAGATTAGTTTTGATGAAATATCTGTTTAATTTTCAAATATATAAAAAAAATAAGATCGAATCAAAAGTTTTGATTTATGAGAAATTAAACTTGGAAAAGTCACATTTTGATTGTGTGATTTCATTATAACGACAATATTTTTGAAATGTGTAAATATCTTTTTCTTCAAAATAATTTACTAAGATATATATGAACACACACTGGAGAAAACAAATGCATTAAGTAGAGCTCAGCATTAAAAAAATATTTTAATGTTTTGCATATTGTAGAATGATCCATCCCAACCTTAAACAAACTGGAAAAGATATAGGAACTCACTGTGGAAAAGCCATATTTATGTGAAGTTTGTGGACATTTCTATTATCAAAAATTACTGTTATTGATACACATGAGAACTCACACTGTGAAAAAGCCATATTCTTGTGAAGTGTGTGGATATTCTTGATCCTAAAAATCAAAGTAAGTGATACATATGAGACCTTACACTCGGGGGAAAAGACTAATGATTGAAATTGAAATAAAAAAAATAGTTAAACATTAAAGTTCTCACTGGTTCAACACCACATTCTTGTAATGGTTGCTAATATCCTTGTTTAAAAACGTAATTTCTAGTGAGAATGAGTACTCACATTGTGGGGACAAGCCACATGCATGTGAAGTCTGTGGATATTCTTGTTCTAGAAAATCAGATTTAGTGAGACATATGAGAACTCACACTGGGGAAAAGCAACATTCATGTGAAGTTTGTGGATATTCTTGTTCTAGAAAATCAGATTTAGTGAGACATATGAGCACTCACACTGGGGAAAAGCCACATTCATGTGAAGTTTGTGGATATTCTTGTTCAAAAAAATCATATTTAGTGGAACATATTAGAACTCACACTGGGGAAAAGCCACATTCCTGTGAAGTTTGTGGATATTAATTTTCTGTAAAATCAAAGTTAGTGAGACATATGAGAACTCACACTGGGGACGGCTACTATACACTGCGACACAATGAAGTATGCAAATATCTCCACTGGACGATCTGCAATAAGTTAAATATCGAATGCAGTAAGAAGTCATGGGAACATATACCCGAAAGAACAGTCAGAAACAAGTCATATACCATCCACTATGACTATGCAATCCCTAAAGCCACATACCTAGAAAACGGAGCTATAAAACCCGACATTGTAATATGGGACAAGAAGGAGAAGGAAGCAACCTTGGTGTAAGTTAGTGTCCCGAATAATGCTGGGTTAAACAGAGCTGAGAGGGAAAAGATTACTAAATACCAGGGTCTTATGTATGACATGAAAAGAAACTGGAACCTTAAGAAGATCTCTATCATTCCAGTAATTATAGGAGCAACCGGACTTATGAAAAAGAATTTTACAAACTATCTTACAAGTTGTGGATATTCTTGTTCTGTAAAATCAAATTTAGTAAGACACAAAAGAACTCACACTGGGGAAAAGCCACATTCATGTGAAGTTTGTGGCTATTCTTGTTCTGTAAAATCAAATTTAGTAAGACACAAAAGAACTCACACTGGGGAAAAGCCACATTCATGTGGAGTTTGTGGACACTCCTTTACTGATAAATCATCGGTAGTGATTCATATGAGCACTCACACTGGGGAAAAGCCACATTCATGTGAAGTTTGTGGCTATTCTTATTCTGTAAAATCAAAGTTAGTGAGACATAAGAAAACTCACACTGGGGAAAAGCCACATTCATGTGAAGTTTGTGGCTATTCTTATTCTGTAAAATCAAAGTTAGTGAGACAAGAAAACTCACACTGAGGAAAAGCCATATTCATGTGAAGTTTGTGGATACTCTTCTACTGAAAAATCATCGTTAGTGGTACATATGAGAACTCACACTGGGGAAAAGCCACATTCATGTGAAATTTGTGGATATTCTTTTACTGTGAAATCATCGTTAGTGAACCATATGCGAACTCACACTGGGGAAAAGCCACATTCATGTGATGTTTGTGGATATTCTTGTTCGGACAAATCATCGTTAGTGAAACATATGAGAACTCACACACGGGAAAAGCCGCATTCATGTGAAATTTGTAGATATTCTTGTAATCGGAAATCATCATTCGTTAAACATATGAAAACTCACACTGTGATAAAATAAGAATCATAGCAACTTTGTGGATATAATTGTTCTGTGAAATCAAATTTATTGACTCATATGAGAACTCACACCAGAGCAAAGTAATATTCGGAAACATGAGCCACTGCTGATAACATGAACTTGAAAAGTTGGCATTTCTATTACAGCGGCAGATACATAAGAGATAAGGCTATCATGCCAGATATTTTAATATGGAACAAGTCCGAAAGAACCGCGCCCATTATCGACGTTACAGCCATTTATTATTTTTACCTCAATAGAGCTGAACAAGAAAATATTAAACTCTATTGGAGCATCTGGATTAATAAAAAAGAATCTTCAGAAATACTTAGAAGCAGTCGCTGAAAGACCAAGCTGTAACAAAATACAAATAGCAGCCATCAAGGGAACAGCATCTATTCTTTAAAGAGCTCTTGGATATAAATTTACATCGTAACAGAATTAAGGTTTTAGCTTCAGGAGGGAGCCCTTGACCTCTTAGAACTAAAAGGAAAATAAGAGAAAAGCATTTTTTTAATAATATGTAAATATTCTTATTCTCATAAATAAAGTTTGCTGATACATATGAAAAAGAAACACAATTAGAAAACGCCATATTCTTGCCAAACATTTTTTAAGAATTCGGATTTATTCATATGAGGACTTCAAGTAAAACAGTATTCCTTATAATACAATATGAGAAAGTAATGAATTGTGAACAAAATAAGTTTGCGAGAAATATAATTGATGTGACAGAGGAAACTGTGTTAATGAAAAATATTATTGTTGCTTCCTTTTCTTATGAATGTTTAATTATTTTTGTAAATTACTGGCCACCTCTACCAAAACCTTGTTAAATAAACTATATTATATGTAGTGTGTCTTTGCTTTACAGGTAATAAATATTCGTTACAAATATGAATAGGATAAAAAATCTCTTATGAAATTTGTAGTCTTTTTTTTTTGTTTTTTAATATTTGTAGTTATTGTTTGATCTGACACTCTTATTAGACAGAAGTGTTCAGCAATGGATTAGTTTTTTACATTTTTAAATTTTTTTCTGAACCTTAACTCAGACAAAGAGAACATAAAATGGTTAAACTAAATGTCCCCCAACACATACCATTCATATATTAAAGTTTTGGTT
Source organism: Euprymna scolopes (assembly GCF_053919585.1). Taxonomy (NCBI): domain Eukaryota; kingdom Metazoa; phylum Mollusca; class Cephalopoda; order Sepiida; family Sepiolidae; genus Euprymna; species Euprymna scolopes. The sequence continues at coordinate 76,929,825 of NC_136527.1, read as the reverse complement.
GGGGCTCATCAGTATTCGTACAATAACTCGCCTACAACTATTGGAATATCCCTTTGTTTTCCAGCATTACCCTCATGAAACGTTTCAAGCGTTTAGTGAAATTCAGTTTTCTGTATTCAAAAGTGATCATGGTATGATTTTTTATTAGTATCAGATAAAGATTTGAGCATTTTATGACTATGAAAATGTTTGTAGTATAATTTATATGACTTTGATAATTGGCAATAGAAACTTATTAGTTTAGATATCATTACAGAGAATTAAAAAAATAACCGTTGAAATCTCTTAGAAAAGTGTTGTACACACCATAATGTCAGAGTTTTGTAACTGAATGACATCTGAATTTATTGATTTGCATGTAGTTTATTTTTTTGTTAAATTTTTACGTCAAACATTAAATGCTGGTTTAAATGCTCAAGTTTCCCAGCAACAAAATATTTTAGTCTAATTCTAAACTATTAACATAATCAAAAGTCTTATAATCTGTTTGATATAAATTGCCTGTTCTTGAGTATTGTCAATAGCTATTTTTTACGAAGGAGTCACCACTTTTCAAGGTCCAAAGGCTACTCAAGGATAAGGTTGAATGAATGCACAGTAGTCAATGGGACCGTATCGTTACACTCGTTAGTAATGGTTAGTAATGGAAGTTTCGTAAATTGAATTACTTTAGAAGATTCATCAAGAATTTGTTTACATTGCGCTTGAAGACGACCATATTGTAGTTAATTGGAAAGATATTTCCACAGGCGTGCAGTACTAAAAATCATTTGATGTTTATTTAATTTTATTATATTAACGATTGCCATATGTTTTGATTTGTAAAATCTTACTGTTGAAATTAAAATTTATTTTCCTAATGAATTTTTATAATCTGCCTCCATTACAACCAACTATTTCAATGCCAGTGTGTATGATGTCTATGAAGCAGAGTAAGAAATGTTCATCAGGTTGAAAAAATAATTTGGATGCTAAATTATTGTTTATTAAAATGTAACTATAAGAATATTAGATAGAAACTTTCCAAACCTTCACAGTTACTGAAATATTCTTTTATTAAGAAGAAAAAAACAAGACGCTTTATATAGCCAAGGAGTCGTGATATGACCTCCATTTTTATTTTTAGTATACCCACTTAAAACGGAAGGAGTTGTGTATATTAAATTTTTGTAGTAAAGGAGCCTCTAAGGGGGATTACAGTTACATACTCTCACATTTTTCTACTTAAATAAAAAGAAATTATGAAAGAATGAGAGAAAATAAAAAGTTAATTTAGTAACTCTCCCATCTCTAAATTTTTCATGGGTTTGATTTGACTCCAGACCTGTTTTTTTTTTACTGTTGTCGGATTGTTTTATGTGTCTGTATCTGGTACTTCAGGGGTGTTTGTTAACAAGGTGATTGTTACTCTTGTGTGCTGGGTTTCTCTATATTGGGGAAACAATCTTTAGTATGTTTGTGAGGAATTTCAGTTGAGTGTGTTACATAAAAAGGGACCGACCCCAGTAATTAAATAGATAAGTTTGAAAATGATATTTGGAAAAGGATAGAATCGAACCCAGTAAGCAATAGTTAAAAAGATAATAAATATTTCATTCTAGGAATGCATCTGATTGTTCATTGTTCTTAGAACTAACAGGATATATTAAATATGTCAGTTAAAAGAATGGACAATACAAGTTTGAAATAATGCTTAACACAGAGGTTAGATTTTGAATAATTCATTATATATATAGACAATATATACACACACCGATATACTGTGTCGATACATATGCACACACGGTTACACAAGTGTATCTCTGTGATATTATTCCATAGAGATCTACACTAAGTTGTCGATTTCGACAAAGAGTTTTTCCAGAAGTGTATGTTACATGTACAACCTTGATTCTCTGCTCCCAGCTAGATTTCATTTGTATAGAAATTCACCTGCTGATGAAATGGTATGATCAAGAGGAGTCGAGCACATGCTTAGTAATACTACGTCCAAGTCAGAACCATTTGAACCTACTGTTTTGAATATAGACTTCACTATCTGGACACATCATATTGCAAAGCATGTTACTGCTTTAACCTGGGCGAGGATGTGTGATGTTCAAAGCCCCATTCTATTGTGAATTGCTTGAAACAGAGCTGATGTGTGAACCATTGTCACTTATCACTATCTCTAGAATCCCTTGTTCTCCAATGTTAGCTTTGTCAGTTTGATAAGTCCTTTAACATATAGCACATTGTTGTACTGTGTTGTCTATGTCCTTGTTTATGTTGTGCCAAAAACACAACTTTTTACTCGAAGTTTACATTTCTCCATCTTTTGGTGTCTACAATGTATTTTCTCATTGCATTGATTTGGGTATTATTATTCTGTTTGATTTCAATATTCCATTTCCAATGGGCAGTTCGTCCCGGTGGGCAGATCCTCCATCCCCCCTCTCAATACTTTTAAATAAACTCAAAAATTTGCACCCCTATTCGTAAATATGAATGTTTTGTTGACAGGAAGTTAGATTTAAGAAACAGACATTGGAGATGTCCTTTGCGATAAAAATAAACTCAGTTTATTTTTATATTGTTGAGGAGTATTTCTTAGGTTAAAATAGTAGATTATATTATTTTAATTAAGTATTAATGAAGTATAATGGGAGGGGGTCACCTCAGATACACAAACGGAATGCTCAAGAAAGATTATCGCTACAGTCCTCTGTCTCTACTCTCGTTGCCTTCTCTCCTGCCTGATCGGGAATAATCTGCCAGCACCGAGAAATGAACATCGTTTTATAGTTTCCATCTTCACGCACACACGAGATTACGTGAGAACGGACGAAATAAAATACTGGCCGCCATGTTTGTTCTTCCTTTTCTTCGCGTGAACTCACTCGCTGAGCACCCACGGTAAGACTTGTCTTTCTTGCGTCTAACCACATGCCTCCCTGATCTTAAGATCACATTTCATAGTCTCTCATCCACTGTGGCGGTCGCCTCTCCCTACTTGGCCTCTGAGGTGTCTCGTCCTCCTCCTTTGGCTGCACACTCCCCTCCACTGCTTCGCCCTCAACTCGTCTGACGTCGAGAATGTGCCTCGGGACTCCTCCCACCACAATGTTGTTACTAGTGTTCCTCCCAGTCACGCGACCTCTACTCCATTGTGTGGTGCAGCGCGCCCCCGGTGGCTTCACCCATACCTCGTCCCCGAATTTAATCGTCCCTGTGGCCTCTACTTCTCGGCTTGCCGGCTCCACCCTGGGATGTCTCCAGGAATATGCAAACGTTGACAGTTGCGGGACCGTCTCTGGTACTTGTCCCAGTTTAGGCGACATGATATACCAGAAGACGGCTTGCTAAGGTAAGGTGCCTCCTCTTTCCGCAACTGCCTTTATGGTGCAGTGGTTTCTCTCCAGGATCCCGTTGTCACTGGGTCTGTAGGCAGCTCTGAAAAATTGTTGGATCTTCCATTTCTTCAGTACTTCTGTCACTGCTACTGACTTGAATGCAGTCCCGTTGTCGGTTAACAACTCTTCCACGGGGCCTTGCTCCAAAAACACCTCATCAAGGATTGCCGCTATTTCATTGCCTGTTCCTCCACGTAGCTTCTTCCATAGGGCAAATCGCCCGGGCCCACAGTCAATCATGGTCAGGTAAAGTCCACCCCTGTAATGGGTGACATCGCATGCCAGTCTCTCCCAGGTCCCACTCACCTCCAATTGACCAGCTTCATGCGTGCTTGGAGCAGGATCAATCGACTGACATCTGTCGCATGTCCTGACCACTTGCCTCACTTGCTCCTTGGTGATCCTCAGGTCGACTTTTTTCACTAAGTACAAAGTCCTCTCTACCCCCATATGGTGCAAATTATGCAGTTCTCGCACGCCAACATCATCTAGATCCGATGCAGCAGCAACATCTTTCTTTGGCAACAGCCAACTCTTCTTCACTCTCGTGAGAGCATCTGCTCGGTTCTTTTCAGAAGCCACCATGTCAGCGCGAAGCTTCAAACAAAACTCTTGCATCAGCTCAGCCAGCACCCCAAGCCTGCGCTTCACTCACATCTCCGCAGCCCCTTTCGTTGTTATCCTTTTTTCGCTTGAAATGAGAGACTTTAGCCAAGCCAACAACGTGGCAGAGTCTGTTTTGATGCAGATGTCACATAGTCCCCATTTCAAGACCAGATTGACTTGTCGCGTCTAATTCCGCCACATTGATGTGGCTGACGTCATTCTTTTTCCTCAACCAGGCTGCATATTCTGCAACTACTCCTCCAATTTCCAAAACGACCCCTGTTGCAATGCTTCTCGCATCGCACCACACGACTCCATCCAATGTTCGCGGTACGTTCCAGGTTCCCCGGACTGGGTCTTGCCGTTCTGCTTCTTTCAGGATCTCTTCCATCATGGCGACCGTTTTTTCTCCCACCTTATCATTCCATCCTCGTCCTTCGGCGTGTCTCTTTATGTAGCTGCATGCTGGTCTAAGCCAGCTAGCAATGGGGTAATGTCCGATCAACTTTCCGCATATGGAAAAAAGTTCACGTCTGTTGAGCTCCTGCTTCAGTTGTGGGATCTCATTTCCCGTGCGAAACTCTAGGCCGACTGACGCACCAGGGTAGTGTGCACCATGGTAGTGGTGCAGCCAGTGTCAATCAGGGCTATAACTTCCCGTCCTTCCACCACAATCTTCTGTTTGGGCATCTGCTGCGGATGCGCCTCTATTCTCGAATCGGGCGGCCGCTGGCGCGTCGGCCTCCCCTTGCCAGTTTCCCGAACTTGTGCATTTTACCGCTAAATGGCTTCTCCTATTGCATTTGTAACACACTGTCCGTTCCAAGAACTTCCTGCAGTCTCTTCTCATGTGTGGTCCCCCGCATTCGATCCCCGGGTTTGGCAGATTCCTGCCCACATCCTGCTGTACAGTTGCTGTCGTTCCTCCAGGCTCCGTGGGCTGGGTGCTCACCAAGATTTTTGCAATTTTAAGCAACTCACTCACATCTAGCGTCTCCACTCTCGGTACCTGCTGCAACCTTTTCGATATCTCTTCCGGGAACCCGGTAACAAAAGTCATCTTGACTACGTGACTCGTGGCGTGTCCTCTGATGCCTGACAACTCAACCAATCTCCTTATCTCATTCGCGTAGACAACAACAGATTCACCAGTCCACCTCTCCTCTTTCAACTTTAATAATTAATCGAAAGGCCCCTCTGCAAAAGCTTCGATGAGTCGACCCTTGATGGCGTCTGCGTCACCCTGTTCCCGCTCGCTGAGCTCCAAATAGAGGGCCAGTGCGTCCCCTTCTAGAAACAGTGGTATTACTGCGGCCACATCATCCAGCCTCTGAATCCTTGCTACAAGGTCCACTTTTTTAAGCCACGCCACCATATCACCGTCCCCATTAATCATGTTGCTTAAGCCTGTGTTGGCCATCGCCGAAATAGCTTGAAGTATAATGGGGGGGTCACCTCAGATACACAAACGGAATGTTCAAGAAAGATTATCGCTACAGTCCTCTGTCTCTACTCTCGTTGCCTTCTCTCCTGCTTGATCGGGAATAATCTGCCAGCACCGAGAAATGAACATCGTTTTATAGTTTCCATCTTCACGAACACACGAGATTACGTGAGAAGGGACGAAATAAAAATGCTGGCCGCCATGTTTGTTCTTCCTTTTCCTCGCGTGAACTCACTCACTGAGCACCCACTATAAGACTTGTCTTTCTTGCTTCTAACCACAATGAATAAATTGTGCTATTTGTAGTATTACTGTTTTTATCTTACATTTTTTTTCGATCGATGTAACCTCTGATGTTCCTCAGGTGTTGTATAGAAAGGGAATATATAATCGACGTATAGACGGTTGTCTAGAGGGGTTATCACGCGGGGATATATTACAGTTTGTATTTACATAAAAAGTATTATATTTTATAAGAAGAATATAGATGCTTCATACCTTTTCGTTATCCAGGAATTCTTCTGTCTTCACTGCTGAGTTCTGTGATAAAACATGTTTTTGTGAAAACACAGAAACAACGACGACTTTATATTTTACAAAATATAAATTTATTTCAGTGTATACCAAGAGTCTGCTTAGTGTCTACATACTTGTTCTTTCAGCCCCGCTTCCCAGCTTTGGAGTACGTCTGTTCACTTTCCTGACCAAACACAAACTCCTCAGTCTAATGTTCTTTACCTCTTGACCTGTCAGTTCCGTTACGTCATCATCAAAAACGCACGTCTCACAAATCTTCTCTATAGTATGGATTCAGGCAATGTCGTTCCACTGCAGATATTTTAAGTCATCTCTGAACGCATTCACCATGTACTGAATTGACAAAGTCTGGTACAAAGGGCTACTCATGAAAATTAAATCGTACGGTATAACTAGACGTATACTAAATATAATTAGACCCTTCTTAGATAATTGAAGCATACAGGTTGTCATTGACGGACGTACATCACGCAACATAACATAAATGTGGGAGTGCCTCAGGGATCGATTCTTGGACCATTATTATTCCTGATATTTATTAACGACCTCCCTGATAATATTGTGTCCGAGATGGGTATATTTGCTGATGATACAACGCTCTATAATATGCATGAGTAAAGAACAGATGTACATAAATCTAAAACAATGGCAGAATCGTTAGAAAATGACGACCAGACTATAGTAGAATAGGGCTGCAAATGGATGGTAACATGTAATGCTAGTAAAACTAAGGTGTTCTCCTTTAACCAATAAAATTAAAGACGCCTCTCCAACCGCCATTTTTCATGCCAAATAGCATCCTACCTGAGAATTCTACCTTCAAACTCCTCGGTCTAACATTTACGGGCAATATGAACTGGAAAAATGCATAGAGGACTCCTGCAAAGAAAGTGGGTTCTTTCTATCGAGCTAGAAGACTACCCACACCTGAGAGTATCCTGTACCTCTACAAGCCTACCATTCGCCCATGCATGGAGTATTGTTGCCACATCTGGGTTGGTGCAGCTACCACTAGTCTCTGCCTCTTAGATAGGGTTAAAAATAAGTTGTCAATCTAATCTGTCCCACTTTATTAAATAAATTCCAGCCCCTATCCCAATCGCCACAATGTTGTGTCTGTTTTATAAATATTTTAATGAAATGTGTTCTGATAAACTCGTTTCACTTGTACCCCCTTTGACGTACACATCGGCGACAAACCCGCTTAGCAATAAGATCCCACCCCTTCACGTTTGATGTCCCTAAATGCCAGAAAGCTTTCTATTCTAATAGTTTCTTCCATCGACCATTCGATTTTTTCACTGTATGGTTACTATCTGTATTTCTTGCTAATAAGTATTTTCGAAGGTTCTTTTAATTAGCTCATATGCTCCCATCACTACTGTCTATTTCTTTCAATTTCGAATGTTTTAAGAATACACAATGTTCACTGTATGGCTACTATCTGTATTTCCTTATAGCTTGGGCTTTCAGGGATTGCTACTAAGTATTTTCGAAGGTTCTTTTAATTAGCCCATATGCTCCCGTCACAACCAGTATAATGTTTATTTCTTTCAATTTCGAGTGTGAGTTCTCATATGCCTCGCTAAATTGGATTTTACAGAACAAGAATATCCACAAACTTCACATGAATGTGGCTTTTCCCCAGTGTGAGTTCTCATATGTTAGCCCCAGGAAGGAGCCCCTTGATCTGCTTTCCTAGCTGTACTGATATGCAGAAGTTTAAATACAACATAAACTAATATCTTGTTAATCCTTCCTAGACATAGCCCAAAATAGTAGACCCTTACCTACAAGTGGCGATATGCTATGTAAGGGTTGAACATGGGTATATATATATATATATATATATATATATATATATATATATATATATATATATATATATATATATATATATAAGCCAATGGTAGTGTACATATATCAATAAGAATTTAAGCCAAATGTAAATTGACTCACATATTAAGCAACATGATTAACATTTCGGTAATCGAGCATACATATAATAAAAACAAGAAAAAGTACTAATCTGAGTTTATTCCTTTTGGTTATTTTTTATATTTGCCAGTATATATATATATATATATATATATATATATATATATATATATATATATATATATATATATATATACATATATATATATATATATATATATATATATGAAGGGTGTAAGCTATTTTCCATTATATTCCAAAGGTTATGTATTCTTCTTACATGTCGCCCGTATATAGTTTATATATCCCTTCTCTTTAGTTTTAGTTCAGAAGAGTAGAAACAAAGGGAACCACCGCTGCAATAGGTGTATTAGACGCCGCCATTATAAATGACGTATATGAACTTGTATAATTCAACTTCCTATGTTACGAAGCTTATAACTACTTGAAAAATGTAATTCAAGCCATATTTTTTCAATTAGAGGAGCAAATACGTGAGTTAAAAAATAACAGGTTAAATAATAAATTATTTAATATTGTTTATTTTTTTAAATCGGGTTTCTTTAAAAAAAGATTTAAAGAAAATCAACGTATTTTGACTTGCTTGTGTAAATATATGCATATATAAATGCCAAAAAATCACTTACTTATAAAAAATATACTATTAAATGGGTAGTTCCATTCTTTATTGTTAAGAATGAATTCATATTTATATTTTAAATTCCATGTATTTTCAAAAATAATTTTTTAAACAAATATCTGAAAACCCTGCCATTACGTAAGCATCTATCGGTCATTAGCCAAACGCCAAACCGATGATTTATTTTGTTTTGAACTATGGATGAACAGAAGGACGTAAAACCCACACGTTCGCATTAGCCGTGTAGCCTTGCTCGTGAAGAAATTTGTGCCGCAATAGCTGAAAACTAGTCACATTTTACTTATAAGTTTTTGCCTTAAAAAAATACCAGTGGAATTTTTTTTTCTTTTCTCAAAGAAATAAATGAGTTTTTGATTTAGTATATTTAATTTCCACTTTATGGAGTAAATTTTTTTAATATTTAAAAATGCATTGAATGAAATAGAAATAATTTTCGCAATAAAACGAAACTTTCTGTGCAATATAAGAAGATTATAAGGTTTTATTTAAAAAAATCATCGTGGTTTTTAAAAAAGGTTGTAAACTTTGGACTTTACAGGTAAATTTGAAAATAACTCTATTTTTTCTGTTTTAAATTAGATTATTTTATTTATTGATCTTTTATCCTCAATTTCTGATATAAATTTGAGGTGAGAAAATTAATTATGTTCATTTTGATAGACATTTCAAAATGGAGGAAGTGAATTAAAAAAAAACTTTTCCAGAATATGATATTTAGTTTATTGGAAAGAGCATAAAATTTCACATTGAACCTGAAAATATCGTAAAAATTGAACCAATCGAAAAAATTTGATAGATTTTTAAATTGAAAAAAATTAACTCTTAAAATTCAATCAATTTAATTACGTAAAAACATGGCTATATGCAGGCACGCAGGCACATTGTAAACACTTCTTTTTTTAATATAAAATAATCCTGATTTGAAATGGAACATGTACATCAAGTTTGTTGCCAAGGTCGCTGGGAAAATGGTGGGATCCTTCTACCGCTCCAGAAGATATCTCACTACTGATGCAATTCTCTATCTATATAAAAGCCAAGTACGTCCAAGGATAGAATACTGCTGCCATATCTGGCCAGGAGTGCTAAAAACAGCCTATCCTGCCTCGACAGAGTACAAAATAGACTTCGTGGCTTAGTGGGGTTGCCCTTTTCTCTTCCCTGCAAGGTCTCTCCCACAGAAGAAATGTTGCAACCTATCCTTGTTTTATCGTAATTTCCATGGGACGTGCTCGTCTGAACTCCAATCTCTGGTTCCCCATCGCCAGTCTTTTACAAAAAACACCTCGTCAGCTTAATCCACTGTCAAAACTTTCCCCACTCTTTATCTATGCCTAAATCAAAACGTAGATTCCATGACCAAAGCTTCTTTCTAAGAACTGCACGCCTGTGGAACTCTGTTCCCTTTGCCAGCTTCCCTCCTGACTACAACTTGGATGTCTTCAAGTTCAACGTAAACAAATTCCTGAGGAACCACCCCCTTAAGTAGACACTCTAAAATATCCACACTAACGTACTGTACTTACAATAACCCTTATCCCTGAGTGGCTTCCGGGCCTTGAAATGTGGTGACCGCCTTGTAAAAAAAATACTATTATTTTTAAACGACTTTAATAGGTTATTTTAGAAGTATATTGCATAAAGAAAATAAACAACCCATTTTAAAAAGAGAAATTACGAGTTTTTTTTAATATTTTATTAGCAGTATTTTGTTAGGGGTGTCAAAAATTCCCTCAAACTTCCGACACACCTAATGTATCACTTCTCCATATGCTCAACTCAAGATGAGGAGCATTATATATATATATATATATATATATATATATATATATATATATATTAGTTTAAAGTTAATTTCTCAAAGAAAAAAGTGTGTGAAATAAAAAAAATACATGGAATAATTATATCTCAAATCTGAAAACACGGAAATTCTATAGCAAGCCCCACTCTCCCCAAGGGTTTACTTCTATTTGTGCAGCTGCCATTATTTAAAGGCAGCATACGTACTGCAGATTCAACCGACATAAGTCCAGTTCATGGAGAGATATATAAAAGCTAGAAGTAATTGTAAGAGAGAAAAAGTGACAGCTAAGTCAGAATACACTGAAACCACCAGAAACCCATGTAAGAACAGAAATTAGGAGATACTGATTTTTGGAAAATCTACAACAGTGTAGTAAATAATGGGCAGATAACTCATTCTCTCACTATCAAACAATCATGAGGTTGCTTACACGGCAACTGAGAAGACTAACCTGCTTGCCAGTCGGTTTGCATCAAACTCCACATTGGACCCGGCACACCACTCCCTCCTTGACTTTCTTTTGCAGACAGACGCCTCATTAAATGATTTGAAAGTCACCCCTTCTTAGGTACATGGTATCATAAAAAACCTAGACATATCAAAAGCATGTGTACTTGACCTCATCCCGACTGTGCTATTAAAAATGCTCCAAACTTTACAACAAATGCCTTAACAAATCTTGCTTTCCGGACTGCTGGCAAACCGCTTCTGTGGTACCAGTTTTCAAGAATTCTGGCGAAAGAACTGACACATTAAATTATCGCAACAGTAGCCTTCTCCCGCTGTTCGCCAAAATATTTATGTCCTTAATTAATCAAGCTCTAGTCCATCACCTTACAACTGCTAAACTCCTGGCCGACAAACAATATTGATTTAAGAAAGCGCATTCCACAGCAGATATCCTAACTGTAATATCTGAACGTATATACCAATTCACTGAACACAAGCGGTACCCCTCCATTTATATAAGGCCTTTGTCAGTTTATTTCCTTAAAAAATTACAAAAAACCTTCTCTACCACCAATAACAATGGCCAAGAACTAATTACCCGAAACTATTTCCTTTAAACTCCTCGGCCTTACGTTTATAGGGAACATGAACTGGAATAGATACATCGAGAGCATTATCAAGACTGCTGTGAAGATGGGCTCTCTCTACTGTGCGAGAAAACTAACTTAGGCCATAAAGTGTCCTGCACCTCTATAAGGCCACCATCCGCCCATATATGGAGTACTGTTGTCACATTTGGGCTGGTGCATCTCCTACTTGCCTCTCACTCCTGCACAGGGTTCAACAGAGAGTCGCCAACCTGATAGGTTCTGAACTGTCATCTAGGCTTAAGCCTCTGTCCCATCGACGAAATGTTGCATCTCACTGCCTGTTCTACACGTACTTTAATGGTGAATGCTCTGACGAACTACAAGCACTTGTACCCTCTCGACATGAATCACCCCGACAAACTCAACAAGCAGCTAAATCCCACCCCTCTACAGTAAAGATCCCTAGGTGTAAGAAGGTCTTCCACTCCAATAGTTTCTTCCCCAGATCTGCTAGACATTGAAACTTCCTTCCGGGATTCTGCTTTCCCAACTGTACTGACATGCAGAAGTCCAAGTGTGATGTGAACAGACATCTTGCCACCCCTCTCCCTTCATAATACCCCTGCAACTTATGTCCCCAATAGTAGCCCCCTACTTCAAAGTGGCACTGCACTTTGTTTAGGGTGAAAATTGATTTAAAACAAATAATTGTTGGTGCTTCGACACTATTCAAACGAGATTTTGTAGTCGATAAATAAAGTTTTCAGATAATAAACAATAGTTTCTACTAATTTGATGTCAATTTTAATAAATTCCAATTCTAGCTTCCAAATAATTCAGTCGAAATTATCTGATTATTATTAAATTATGAAAAAAATAAAAACAACTTTAATCATGTTAGCAGGTGAAAGATAACGGCCATCTTGTTTCAATCGGAACGGAAAAATACCTCCCTTTTTAATTATTCTGTGTCTAACGATAATTTTCTTCAAATTCTTTTTTTTTCTTTAATAAATAATTTTCTGCCTAATCGATTTTCTTTTAGATATAATCATCTAAACAGAATACGTTGCTGCCATTGTTTTCATGTGAAATTCAGAATTACGATTTCCGAAAGACATCAGTTCAAACTTATTAAAGATCCTTTCATTGTCCCCTGGAAGCCATTTGCAGACGGTGCACACGGTTAGGTGTATCAGAATTTTTGACACCTCGAACACAAAACTGCAAATATAAATAACTCGTAATTTTATTGTATTATAAGCCATTTGCAGAGTGCACACGGTTAGGTGTATCAGAATTTTTGACACCTCGAACACAAAACTGCAAATATAAATAACTCGTAATTTCATTGTATTATAAGCCATTTGCAGAGTGCACACGGTTAGGTGTATCAGAATTTTTGACACCTCGAACACAAAACTGCAAATATAAATAACTCGTAATTTCATTGTATTATAAGCCAGTTACAGAGTGCACACGGTTAGGTGTATCAGAATTTTTGACACCTCGAACACAAAACTGCAAATATAAATAACTCGTAATTTCATTGTATTATAAGCCATTTGCAGAGTGCACACGGTTAGGTGTATCAGAATTTTTGACACCTCGAACACAAAACTGCAAATATAAATAACTCGTAATTTCATTGTATTATAAGCCATTTGCAGAGTGCACACGGTTAGGTGTATCAGAATTTTTGACACCTCGAACACAAAACTGTAAATATAAATAACTCGTAATTTCATTGTATTATAAGCCATTTGCAGAGTGCACACGGTTAGGTGTATCAGAATTTTTGACACCTCGAACACAAAACTGTAAATATAAATAACTCGTAATTTCATTGTATTATAAGCCATTTGCAGAGTGCACACGGTTAGGTGTATCAGAATTTTTGACACCTCCAACACAAAACTGTAAATATAAATAACTCGTAATTTCATTGTATTATAAGCCATTTGCAGAGTGCACACGGTTAGGTGTATCAGAATTTTTGACACCTCGAACACAAAACTGCAAATATAAATAACTCGTAATTTCATTGTATTATAAGCCAGTTACAGAGTGCACACGGTTAGGTGTATCAGAATTTTTGACACCTCGAACACAAAACTGCAAATATAAATAACTCGTAATTTCATTGTATTATAAGCCAGTTACAGAGTGCACACGGTTAGGTGTATCAGAATTTTTGACACCTCGAACACAAAACTGTAAATATAAATAACTCGTAATTTCATTGTATTATAAGCCAGTTACAGAGTGCACACGGTTAGGTGTATCAGAATTTTTGACACCTCGAACACAAAACTGCAAATATAAATAACTCGTAATATCATTGTATTATAAGCCAGTTACAGAGTGCACACGGTTAGGTGTATCAGAATTTTTGACACCTCGAACACAAAACTGCAAATATAAATAACTCGTAATTTCATTGTATTATAAGCCATTTGCAGAGTGCACACGGTTAGGTGTATCAGACTTTTTGACACCTCTAACACAAAACTGCAAATATAAATAACTCGTAATTTCATTGTATTATAAGCCAGTTACAGAGTGCACACGGTTAGGTGTATCAGAATTTTTGACACCTCGAACACAAAACTGCAAATATAAATAACTCGTAATTTCATTGTATTATAAGCCAGTTACAGAGTGCACACGGTTAGGTGTATCAGAATTTTTGACACCTCGAACACAAAACTGCAAATATAAATAACTCGTAATTTCATTGTATTATAAGCCATTTGCAGAGTGCACACGGTTAGGTGTATCAGAATTTTTGACACCTCTAACACAAAACTGCAAATATAAATAACTCGTAATTTCATTGTATTATAAGCCAGTTACAGAGTGCACACGGTTAGGTGTATCAGAATTTTTGACACCTCGAACACAAAACTGCAAATATAAATAACTCGTAATTTCATTGTATTATAAGCCAGTTACAGAGTGCACACGGTTAGGTGTATCAGAATTTTTGACACCTCGAACACAAAACTGCAAATATAAATAACTCGTAATTTCATTGTATTATAAGCCAGTTACAGAGTGCACACGGTTAGGTGTATCAGAATTTTTGACACCTCGAACACAAAACTGCAAATATAAATAACTCGTAATTTCATTGTATTATAAGCCAGTTACAGAGTGCACACAGTCGCTGTGTTTCGTCAATTGTTTTAATTGCTTCGTTCCAGATATGACTTGCCCTATAATCGTTCCTCTCTTTACTGGATATCTCGGAATTTGCACACAAATGTCTGTAATTTACATCTGGTAAGAAAATTATGGAAATTCTCTGATCCCCTTTATTTATATTGATGCAGATATAAAGGAGCAATATGGAAATACAATTATGATTGTAATCATTCACCGAGTTTTTGCTAAATGATATCTGGGTTACTTTTTGGTGGTGGCTATTGTTTGGTAGGTTAACCAATTCATTATTGGGATCTATCAATTGGCTGCAGCAGCAGTCTATTCAAAATGAGTGACTATGTCGCATTATTAACGTTGATTTCATTTTATTACATTTTTCATCTTGAATGTTAAAAAAAAGGAAAGAAAAAAAGAACGTTCATGAAGTCAATAGCAATAGTAAGCGACTTCCGGTTCAAGTGTTACGCTGCTTTATAACAACGTCAATTGTTTTAATTGTATTATTGTTATAATTAGTTTAGCTTTATTATTTATTAAGACACTCTTGCACTAGGTGTGTCAGAAACTGATCTTAAGAATGCGTGAAAAAATTGAATAATTTGACCTCCTATCTTTCCAAGCTTATAACTACTTGAAAAATGTAATTCAAACCCTGTTTTTTTTTTCAGTTAAAGGAGCAAAGACCAAATAAAAAAAACAGGTTTAATTGCAAATTATGCAATGCTTGCATTTTTAATCGGTTTTCTTTAAAAAAGGATTTGAAGAAAATAAACGAAATTTTACTTATTCCATTATAAAAAATATTTTAAAAAATCACTTACCTATAAAAATACTATTACATATGTACTTCCATTTTTCATTGTTAAGAATTTATCCATATCTATATTTTAAATTCCATATATTTTTTAAATAAAAGGATTTTTTAAAACGAGTATTTGACAAACCGCCATTACATAAGCATATTTGCATTGTTATCGAAACACCGAACGTAGTGTTAGTTCTTGTTTTGAACTATGGATGGACAGAAGGAAGTAAAAACCACAAGTTTATATTAGCCGTTTAGCCTTGTCCTTGAAGAAATATGTCTCCCCATAAGTTAAATATGGACAAATTTTACTTATAAGTTTTTGCAAAAAATTGAATGAAATAGAAAAAATTGTCGTCAGCGTCCAATATTTATTTGACAATATTTCACTTAAAAAAAATCAACATGTTTTTTTATTTTATTTATTTTTTTTTTTTAAGGATTTATACTTTGGAGTCTGCAGATATATTTCCAAGAACAATTCTTTTTTTTTTTTTTTTTTAAATTAGAATATTTTCTTTATTGATCTTTTATCTTCAGTTGGTGATATATAAAACTTCGGTACGTAAATTGATTATTTAAATTTTATTAGACATTTCAAAATGGGCGGAGGTGAAATAAAAAAAGCGTTTGTCTAAAATATATATTCGGTTTATTGGAAAGAACATGAAATTTCACATTGACCATGAAAATATCGTAAAAATTGAACCAATAGAAAAATTTCGATAGATTTTTAAAGTTTAAAAATTGAAAAATATTTAACTCGTAAAATTCGATTAATTTCATTACGTAAAAAATCCATTTTTTGTCTTAGGGGTGTCAAAAATCCCTTTCCCCCCAAATTCTGATACACCTACTGCTTCCTTAGTATTTCTCGTCGTCCTGGTTTATTATTTGCCTTCTTCCATGTTGTGAGTGTTGCCACATTCTCTGCTCTTTCTAATTTTTCCTTGTGCAGACTTTGGCCCAATGATTTTTCTATCCACAAGCTGAACATATTGTACCACATGTTTAACGTTTTCCAAATGGATTATAACCTTTGCATCGTTTACAATGCTTATATTGTACTGCATCTATCTCTTTTTCTTTTCGTTCCTAGAGTTCATATAGTTGTCTCATGCGGGCTATGGAAGCCTCATGTGTCCTGCCATAGTTTATAGCTTCCTGCAGTGTAAAATTTTTGTCAGAATTGTCGTTTAATTGTACGAATAGCCTCAAAGCCTATCATCACCAAAAGGGGCACATTGCCTCGATACCGGTATGTAGAGAGCTTAATATAAACCACATTGTTTAACAAAAAAAGTAAATAAACAAATAAAATAAATAATAATGAAGATAGTTTAAAATGATTAAATGTTTTATTTATTTTATAATTTAAAATTATTATTTTATAATTTTATAATTTAAAATATTGAACAATACAAATATGTTATTTAACAAATAAAAATAATAAGCGCTATATACCGGTGCCTACCCAACGTGTCCCTTTTTGTCATAATAGAGTTTGAGGCTAAACGGCATATCTGCCAAATCTTTACCCTTTGCTAGAAATTGTTTTCCAAGTTCTTGATGTTTCGTTCCGGATATTATTTGCTCTATAATTGTTCCTCTGTTTCCTGGACATCTCAGAATTTGCACTTGAATGTCTGTAATTTACATCTGGCTTGAATGTCATCGAAATTCACTGATTTATTTATTAAAACGTTTATGGCTTCAATAGCAATAGTAACTTCCGGTTAAAATGTGACGCTGATTTATAAAAACGTCGATTGTTTTAATCGTATTAATGTTATTATTATTTTATCTTTATGCATCGATATAATTTATTTCATTATTTAATATGCTTTAGAAATGATTGGAAAACAATTGCACATTTTAAACTAATAAACGGACATTTTTTTCTCGAGGAACGAAATAATTATTACACCGTTTTACGATGACCTTAATTCATTGTTCTTTAACAGTTGATTTTCTCTTGAAATAATTTCACGTTTAAATCGTGTTTTTCATCTTTTAATTTTGATTCTTTTATATCTTCATCTATTTTATTTCTTAATAAATTGGACATACAAAGCAAAAGTTGTATCAATTTACTAAAGAAATCCTAACAAACAAAACAAATTTTCTGTTTTGAACACAAAGGAAAAAAAGCGAATTCATCCGACTTTTTTCGTATTGAATTCCTGGAATAAAAGGTAAGTTATTTTTTATACACTTTAAAATAAATTTGCATCCAATAACTTTTTAAATAATCTGAAACATTAAAATAAGTTTCTTTTTTATTGAAATCTAATAAAGAAAATATTGATTTCGCTATGCTTTATAACATAACAACAATAATAATAATAATAATAATAATAATAATAATAATAATAATAATAATAATAAAACATTCTCCCATAAAAAATATTTCTGTTTTGAACGCAAAAGAAACTTTTAAAAAAAAACTTCTAAAAATATAATTTTCAATCGGATATTTAGACTTTTGAACAAAATGTGTTTATTTCAGTAAAACTTATGAATTTTGAAAAAATAACAATAATTTTGATGTACAAAATGATTTCATTCGGACTTGGTCAAATTGTTAGACAACTGAGCACAAAAAAAAAAACTTTTTTAATATTTAATTGTTTTAACATGTTACAAAGAGGGACCAGATTGATAGTAAACAAAATCATTAAAAGGTGTTCGAATCAGTGTTAAAGGTGAAGACGAATATAAACGTTCGGTAAATGATACCTTATGCTACAACAGAACACCGACAACTCTAACTTGTTTTTTAGAGGTACTCGAGATCGGTGATAACGAATCTGATAAACCTGTCGCAAATTTATCGTTTTCATAATATGAACCCCTTGACCCTGGGACTATTTTGCGTCATTTCACCGTCTTCAGTAGTGTTTACTTATAGTGAAGTGACTTTTCATATCGTGGAGGAATCTTTAGTAGACATTTTGAAATAACAAGAAAGTTTTAAAAAATAGTTGTTCATTTTTGTGTACGTGTGTTGTTACATAGTTTTAATGCTTTTTAATTGAATTAGTTTTAACAAATGGTTTACAAAAACATTTTTATGTTTTAGGGTTTTTTCTGGAGGTATTCAATTATAGAACTTGTTTAGTTTAACACGTGCTTCTGCAGTTTAATTTAACCCTTTTTATGTAACTAACGCACCGACATTTACTGAGTAGAATACCATTTAACATTTCACAAAAAAGGGGGCTCTGTCCTCGTATGCAACTGAGATAAATATCTACTTTAAAATTCGGTGCTTATGTATTTTTGGAACCGTGCTATTTGTAAATAGTGTTTTCAGGTTAAACTCAAGTTTCACACATATTTTTTATTCAATCGTAAGGTGGAAGTATAGTTACAAAACACCCTCCCCTACACAAGGTTTAAGTTGGCTTTGTAAATAAAAACATAATTTCAGTACGGTAAAAATACATAAGACCCAAAATTGTACTTTGTATTGTTCAACGATTTTAATTGTAAATTATAAAAGAGAAATACATTTACTCATTTGTAAACTTCAGCTTGCATTATTTCTTTTTTATTTGTTAAACAAGTGGTTTATTTAAAATAAATTTAATCACAGCCTTACATGTGAAATAAATGTGTGATTAAATTTTACCCATTTAAAGTTTGTAAAACATTTCTAATATAAAGAAACGTAAAAACTTAGCAACTTGGAAATTAAAAAAACAAAACAAAATAGAAAAAAACTTTTTTCTCATGCGTTCTTATTGATATTTTAGTGAAAGCGAATTACTATATGATTATTTTTTGTACGACAATAAAATATAATTAATTCTTTTAATTATTTTTATGAGTCTCTTTCACTGTAAATAACATGAATAAATAACGAAATAAAAATGAAAATACTCCAATTTCTTCTTGGTCAAATAACAGGACAAATAAATAAACCAACATTTTTTCTGAACAGAAGATGCTTGTAAACCAAAATATTGTATCCAAAAGTATCAATATATAATTGTAAAAACATTTATTTATAAGTCTGTATAAGATTGGAATCTGTGTAAAATACAGAAGTAATCAACCATCTCAGCAAAAATAACCTTTTTAGTGACACACAATATGGTTTCCGCTCTGCTAGATCAACAGCAGATGTGCCTACAGTTATATCTCATAGGATTAGAGAATCTCTCGATGGAGACAACCTTTCTAGGGCAATTGTTCTTGACATATCAAAGGCCTTTGATAGGGTATGTCATAAAGGGTCTCTTGCTATGGTATAGCTGGAAATGTCTTCTCAATTATTAAATAATTTCTTTCTGATAGGTTCATAAGACAGAAAATAAAATAGAAAAAAATTAAAATAAAATAAAAATGATTACAAATCGACAGGAAGGCACTTTATTTTACCAGTTCATTTGAAATGTTATTACTATACAAGTAGTAAGGCGCGACATATAAAACCAAGAGCAGGTTCTTTAATATAACAGGGGCACATTCAACATGAATGTTTATAATTTAACAGGTTGTCATCGAATGGAAATAGAGGCATGTCAGTGTCTACTGCGACAATTTTATCGTTTCACCTTGTACGTTAGTTTTTCTTCAATAACTCGATAATTTATGTTGTTGATTTACTTAGAATACTACATATACACACACATACATACATACATACATATATATATATACCTATCAGTTTCTATTGCGACAATTTCATCGTTTATGTTGTGGATTTACTTAGAATACTACACATACACACACACACACACACACATATATATATATATATATATATATATATATATATATATATATATATATATATATATATTGACATCACAATGGGTCCCCGATTCTGTGTTGGTTACTCCATTGGTAGGTTTGTACTTACTAAAGGAGATGAACAGAAAAATACCTTGTTTAAATGGAGGAGGGGCTATATAGGGATGACGCCCTAGTTATAATTCATTCCAGCGATCGAATTACTGAAAAAAAACTAGGAAAATTATCAGAAATGTTAATGAAATGAGATTAGAAATAACAATAGACAGCAATTACAAAGAAGTAAACTTTCTAGACATTACTCGAAATCTTAATGATAACACATTTGAACCGTATCACAAACTTAACCAAAAACTATTCTACATTGATTATCAATCGAATCATCCTAAATGTATGAAGAAAGCACTCATCCCCAATATTTCTAAAACAATATATGAGCTATCAAAGAATGAGAGTCTTTTTGATAAAAACAAAGATATTACAATGAAGCTCTTCGTAAATCGGGATACCATGGAAAAATAGAATATGCGAAGAGTGCAAACAATAGGAATAACTAACCTAACTGCACAATATCGTACAACATGGCAAGGAGAGCAAGAAAGAAACCGAAGATTAATAATAGATACAATAAAAAGGATCAAAGGAATAAAAACAGGGAGCGTAATAATAGCAGTGAAACAGGTAATGATGAGGTGGGTACTAGGAATAAGAAAAACAGACGCAAGAAAATAAGGAACAATAATAAGTCAGTATTGGAGGAACGAGTTAAAGAGAGAAACTGTAATTGCAGAATACCTGGAAATTTTCCGTTGGATGGCAAATGCTTAATCTCACAAATAGTGTACAAATGTGAGATTCAGGCTGAGAATATAAAGTAAGTATATCTTGAAGCCCCCACGGTGCGTTTTTAAGGAAAGATTCAGAAACCATGTTGTTGATAATGATAGAAGGCGGATAGTACAAGAATTAACATCTATATATATAAAAGCGAAAATGTGTGTATGTATATGTTTGTGTGTCTGCTAAAAACTTTTGACCGACGGAATAAAAATTCACAAACTTGCTATCATATTAAAACCCCACCCTCCGGACGACAAATATCGAAAAATTAGTCACAAAAGTGCATCAACTGATCGATTTTTGCAGGGGGGGGGGCAAAAAGTGACAGTTTAATGCTAAACATTACATATTTTTAAATCGATTTATAACTGCCCCAAAAATACGGGCGCCAACTCTTCTACATAAAGTATACACGGGGCCATTTATTTGGGGTCAACTCGTATTTAAAACCATCTGAGTCATGTCATGTGATCTTGACGTCAGCAAGCTCTAATGGCAGTCTGAATTTAAAAATTGTTGTTATTGGTAAAAAAAAATTAACCCTCACACAAGCTAAACTATTAAGTTCTACGCTATGACAACGTTACCAAAGTTATTAGCACATTAAAAATAGTTAGATACGATAGTAAAAAGAAAAATAACAAGCCAAAAATGTGAAGTAAAAAAATACGCTTACAAAAAATATTAACGATGTAAATTTTTACAAAAAAAACAGCCAGACGCCATTTTCTTTTTTATTAACAGTCTTTAGAGTAAGGAAGACGAAGTGAGACAGAGAGAGAGAGAGAGGCATACGCAAACGCAAACAGAGAGAGAAAGAGAGACAGATAGAGAGAGATGTCTAGACGGGAAACGAAATACGTAATTTAATAAATGCTAATCTGAAGTAAAACAAAAAAATAAAATACTCCTACATCACCTCATAATGCTCCCACGATGACCTCATTTAGTGGCTATCTGTCAAGCAAACCTCTTTCACTCGCTTTATAAGCCTTATTTTAACACTATAATCAATTCTTCTTACTCTTGGCCTACACAGTTAAGTGGTTGGAGTTTGCTTCACCTCCGTGTCAAGGCTCCTGGGTTCAATCCAGCCTCACAACCAAAACTTTTTTTTCTTTTACATCTTTAGACTCGGGGGCAACGTTTCTTTTCTTTTTTTTTTTGGTTTTTCCGATTTTTTTTAACATAGTTTCAGGGTTATTACCTATACCCCCATACACACACCTACAAACACCCGGGCAAAGCCGGGTACCCCCCGCTAGTTTATATATATAAAAGCGAAAATGTATGTGTTCGCTTTTTGTGTATGTCTTCAAAAGGCTTTTTTCCAGCAGATTCTCAAGACCGTCACTCATTTTTAAAACTTTTATATCACATCTAAATGATAATATCTATGACTTAACAACGGTGGTCGTCTCTGTATTTAATTTGCCCGGTTTTGACACGTTAATTATTCGACATTTTCGGATCTGCACGTGTTGCATTCGTTTTTCAGTATCAAAAGAAAGCGAAACTTTATTCGAAATACTGGCCCACGGCCACTCACTTGCCTGTGCGCCCTCTGGGGCCCGGCCGACCAGATCAAAGTGTAGTATCTGTTCTGGCAGATACTGCAAACTATGACTTGCTAGGACTAGCTACGACTAGCAAAGACCAAATGTGGGGGCAACCCCACATGCCTGACCTTTAACCAGCTCCCCTTTCTCACCTCGCGGGAGCTGGTCCCCTTTTTTCCCTTCCCCCTCCCTTCACTCCTCACATTAAAAATCGGCCTTGTGCCTAATTTGCTCGGTGGGGGAGCAAATAAATACCTACTGGCCCACGGCCAGTGGTCTCTAGAAAGCTATGTAACGTTTGATCAATGTCGGTTCCGTCATATCAGAGGTTTGCTTTCATTTCGAGACAAGACACTGCCCCTAATAAACAGGGAGCTGTTTTTTTTTTCAAAGTTATTTAAAACAAACAAACCGGTTTATTGACCTCATTAACAACTGCCCCACAGAAAATGATAACTGCTGAATATAGACGTGGTAAATAAAAAAGATGACATCTGTGTTTACTGATAGCCTTCTAGAAAGTGAATTCTACAGAAGAAATATTAAATAAAAGGCTGTTATACAGGGATGTTTTCATAGGAATAGATTTTAGCTATCACGTCTAAAACGCAGCTGAGAGGAAAAAAATCTTGTGAGAAAAAATGTTTTTTGAGTGGAAGGCCAGACTTAAAATGGAGTTAAATAGCTAAAAATGGAATAAATTAGACGTGATAAATGATTCAAATTTAGTAAGCAAATCTGGAATCTAAAATTCAACACTAGAAACACATAATTAAAAATAAAGACAATGGATTATCAGATAAGAAATTTAGATCTATAAAAAAGCTTAACAAAGATTAGCAATATGGTTTCCAAACTAGGAAAACAATATTAGATATGTGGATAGTGTAATAGTCGATACAGTTTCTAGATCAATAAAATGGCTTTACAAAGATTAGCAATATAAATTCAACACTAGAAACACAATATTAGGAATCAAGAATCGAGATCAATAGATACTGTTTTTAGATCAGTAAAACTATAAAAAAATAAACTAAAAATTCTAGCTTATAAAATTATATTCTTGTTTTGAACGGTTAAATCCAAAAAGCAATGGAGACCACCACTTACATTGGAGTAAAGCATATATGGGGCTAAATAATATATTTATTAATAGAATACTTATTAATATGATATTTATTATTATTAGATAAGCAATTAAGTACTTAAATGCCCGAATTGATATTATTTGAAATAAAGCCATATATAAGCTCAGAAAATTATGGCTGGATGGCAAATGTAGGTAAAAGCTTTGGCAATAAAATCAGTATCACGGTTAAGATATGCATTACAAACTTATAATGTGAATAGGTTAGCCTAGATTTAAATGGTTTTGATTAATTTATAAATAAATCATAAATACATATTAGGGATTTGCCAACTTAGAATTCGACAAAAGCTTTAAAATTTCGAATGTATAGTTACCTCTCATTCAACGTCTAAACTATTAGTTAATCGTAACTCTTTATAGGTAGGAACGAAAAATATTAAGAGTAAATTTTAAATGAAGAATGAGATTTCACTGAATAAAGAGTAATGTCAACTACTTTTTCTTATGGAATAAATTTTAAACAATATCCGCTTTTTGAAATTACACAAATAATTTAGCCGGTATTTTTGTAAATAAACAAAGCAAATTTTATAAATAAATAGAATTCAAATAATATAGCCGAAGATCTAGTTGATTAGTCTGGATTAGAAAAAATAAATAAAATATAATAAAGATATTCAATTTAATAAATTAATGAATAATATTATTAAAAACATATTAAGTGAACATAGGTAATTAGTGGTAACGTTGAATGATAATTTGATTGATTTTTTTTAAATAGAAATACAAAAATAAGTAAATATACAAAAATTTTAAAGACTTTGGAAGGATGAAATGTAGGTAAAATATTTTATCATGTCCTCACCTTATAAAGGAAACGGATTCCATATTGTTCATTTATAAAATGTGTTTTATTCAATGTCTGATGAAAGGTTGTTTTCGTGAGAATTTCCAAACGATACAGGGTTTGAATTTGTGCGAATAGCCTTGAAACAATTGTAACTAATGATGAAATACACTATTTGTTGCCATCAACTATTCCTTGGTGCCTTGATTTTTTTTAAAACAATATATGAATGCTCAATTATGAAATATGATAATTATGAATCATACTGTTTAAGCCATCTTATTTTGACTTAATATAAAATTGGGAATACTATAAGATTATATATATATATATATATATATATATATACATATATATATATATTGCGCTGCCTCTTTTTAAAAGATATGTTATGTGAACCACATACTGTTCTCAGTGGCATAACTTCAATGTAATAGATAAAACCGGGTTTTATCAAATTAAAATCAATATATATATATATATATATATATATATATATATATATATATATACAACATCGGTTCCTTCAAATATTAGCTGACAATATATCAAATGTTGAAACAGTATTAAAAAATGTTGAAATATTTAGAGAGTTAAATAGAGGATTTTTCTAGAATGTGAATTATCTGTTAGTATGTTTTAGAATAATTTCTAATTGGTACGTATATGTATATAAAATTGAAACTAACAAATTACTCTCTCAAAAATATATTAGTTTAACTTAAGCTTGCAAAAAATGTTTTGACTATGCTCTTGAAACATCCTTAAATCACAAATATAATTCCAACATATTTCTGAACTTCGTTAAGATATGTGAAACACATACAGTTCTCAGTGGCATAACTTCTATTTAATAGCCAAGTAAATTTTCATTGTAAAAAAGGCAAAGCTTTAAAAGAGGATAACTCCTGACCATGTGGGTTCTCATTGCTTGTTGAAGAGGTGTAAACTGTGGGTAAATTGTCAGCTAATTGGTTCGTATTCCGAATAGCTGGTCTGCCAAACTTAAATGATATTTCAGGCTATCATCATGATGTTTTCAGATTAAGGTAAATAGTTACCTCTTGCTTTTGCATTTATAATCTTTAGTTTTTTTAATACTTCTTATATCAAGTGACTTCATGCCTTGTCTGTAGCGACTTTCATATAAAGAGGTTAAATGACTCCTTTATTAATCAATTTGAATGGGATTGTAAAAAGTATTATCATTTAGAATGCGTATCTTACATGTAATTTTAAAATAACTGTTTGAATATACATAAATCGTACTGTCATACTTAAAACATGTCCAATTACATTTACAATCAAATTCTGTGAATTATGAGATACATTGATCGTTGAATATACATAACATGAAAAAATCAAATTTAGAAAGTAAATCTTGGGAAAAATAAGATATTAAGATGTAAAACCTAATGAAGTACGCTTTGATGATTATATATGAATAATTGTTTAAATAAATATGAACGTGCTAGTTGCATTGCCAAAAAATGCTTCATTATATCTTCGAACGGGAGTTCATTGGATTATGGGATACGTTGATCGTTGGATATACATAACATAAGACATGCAATAAAAGATAGATTAAATGTTTATTTTCTGTTTATGGTAATCGAAATGTTTTGCTTTACTAATATTAAAAGAACAAACATGAAAACGTTTATGAGTTAAACATTTGTGATTGAAAATAATGTTTAAATTCACATGAATTATGGGTGACTGGATATTTTTTCTGTTTTTTCACCTCAAATAAGTCACAATGTCATCAGAGCACATTCCGTTAAATTACTTGAAAACACGTATAGGGATTAAACATTGTGAGAGTGGGACAAAGAGTGGACGTTGGTGTGGGGATGGATGAATTAGATTTGAGACTCTTCCTGAACCTTATTGAGTTATGCTCATATGTGGCAATAATACTACATTGCAAATTCTAATGTAAGCTTTGAAGATGTATAGGATACAAAACTATATTTTAGTAGAGTTTAGAAAACTCACCTCTTATGACGTCTTTGTAATGATCTCAAATTATTTGCTAATGTAATTGATAATTATTAAACTAATAAATCGTTGGTGACTATATTTAAATAAACTTGAAACATTTACACCCGTATAAGTTAAAAGTATGTAGTTATAAATAATTTTGTATTCACATGAATTAGAACTTTAACAGTTATATTTCCCTCAATCATAGGATTGAAAAGTATTAAAAATATGATACATATATAAGAAAAATTAAAAGTAATAATAATAAAAAATTAAAATGTATAGAATTATAGTTTTTGTTACTGAACAAACACATTAAGACAATGGTTTGATAATAACGCAGTTTGATTTAAATCATAAAAATTCCATATGTTTTTTCAACTAGATTAAGCAACGTCTATATTTACTGGTTCTGTGTAAAATTAGAAAATAGTTATTTTAACGTGACTCTTATTAATTTTTATATGTAATTAATCTAGGGGTTGTGACTTAAATCCAACAAAATTAACAACATTAAACAATACTAATACATCAAATGAAATAGTAAAAATATTGAATTTCATTTTTTGCAGATGTTCCTGATTGAACCCTATGATTGAATTTTAATGGAATATGATTTTCTTTAAACATTATTCGAGCAAGAGAATAACGTTATTTGGAAGACTAAAGCGACATCTGTGGGAAAATTTCTTATACTGACCACTATTATTTACGAATGTTATGAAATATTTGTGAAAACTTAACTCATCTTGAAGGTATTATTAGTTTTGATGAAAGATCTGTGGAATTTTCATATAAATCAGAAAAATAAGAGATCGAATCAAAAGATTTGATTTATGATAAATAAAACTGGCAAAAGTCACATTTTTATTAATTGTGTGATTTCATTATAAAAACACATTTTGTGAAATGTTTGAACATACAATTATTTTAATGTTTGGTATCTTGTGGGATGATACATCCGCATTGTTAAAAAACTGATTTGTAAAATTGGAATAAAAAGGGAAAACCTTTTTTCGGTATAAATTGTATGAACATTTTTGTTTTATAAAATAATCATTAGTTTAACATGAGAACTCACACTGGGGAAAAGCCACATTCATGTGACGTTTGTGGATATTCTTGTTCTACTAAATCAAGTTTAGTAATACATATGAGAACTCACACTGGGGAAAAACCACATTCATGTGAAGTTTGTGGATATTCTTGTTCTACTAAATCAACTTTAGTAAAACATATGAGAACTCACACTCGGGAAAAGCCACTTTCATGTGAAGTTTGTGGATATTCTTGTAATTGGAAATCAACGTTAGTAATACATATGAGAACTCACACTGGGGAAAAGCCACATTCATGTGAAGTTTGTGGATACTCTTGTAATCGGAAATCAATGTTAGTAATACATATGAGAACTCACACTGGGGAAAAGCCATATTCATGTGAAGTTTGTGGATATTCTTGTTCTACTAAATCAAGTTTTGTAAAACATATGAGAAATCACACTGGGGAAAAGCCATATTCATGTGAAGTTTGTGGATATTCTTGTTCTACTAAATCAAGTTTAGTAAAACATATGAGAACTCACACTGGGGAAAAGCCACATTCATGTGAAGTATGTGGATATTCTTGTAATCGGAAATCAACGTTGGTAATGCATATGAGAACTCACACTGGGGAAAAGCCACATTCATGTGATGTTTGTGGATATTCTTGTAATCGGAAATCAACGTTAGTAATACATATGAGAAATCACACTGGGGAAAAGCCACATTCATGTGAATTTTGTGGATATTCTTGTTCTACTAAATCAAGTTTAGTAAAACATATGAGAACTCACACTGGGAAAAAGCCACATTCATGTGAAGTTTGTGGATATTCTTGTAATCGGAAATCAATGTTAGTAATACATATGGGAACTCACACTGGGGAAAAGCCACATTCATGTGAAGTTTGTGGATATTCTTGCAATCGGAAATCATCGTTATTGAAACATGTGAGAACTCACACTGCAAATAAATAACAATCATGACAACTTTGTCGATATGATTGTTCTGTGCAATCAAGTTTAGTTACTCAGATGAGAATTCACACCAGAGAAAATCAATATTTGTAAACAGGAACCACTGTTGATAACATGTAATGGAACCACGCTTAAAATTGTAGCAAAATACAACTAGCAGCCCTCAGCTCTCTCAGAACTAAAAGTTAAAAAAACAGGGGAAAATCAACATTCTTTCCGAATAAGTAAATACCCGTATTCTTATAAATCAACTTAACTGATACATATGAAAAAGACCCACATGTAGAAAACGCCCTATTCACATGAGAACTCTAAGTAAAACAGTATTACTTTAAATAAACTGGAAACGACTCATGATTTATGAAACTATTCTTAATAAATATTTTATAATAGAGCTAAATTTGAGACTCAAATACAATTTTAGGAAGTAATGAACTGTTTAAAAAATAAGCTTCTGAGAAAGTAATATAATTGTTGTGGTAGAGGAAACTGTGTTAATGCAAAATATTGTAGCTCCCTTTTATTATGTTGCATTATTGATTGCCCACTTGTCTACATTAATAGTATTCACACAAACAATATTATGAATCAGACAATTTTTGCGACCAAACTGTATTATAACTTTTTGTAGATTAACTATATTATATGTAGTATGTCTTTGCTTTATAGTTAATAAATATTAGTCACAAATATGATAACGCATAAGATAAGAAAGTCTCTTATCAAGTTTGATATCTTTTTATATTTTTAGTTATTGTTTGATCTGCTTGCGCCATTCTTATTAGACATAAGTTTTCAGCAATGGATTAGTTTTTTACATTTTTTAATTTTTTTCCTGAACCCTAAATAAACTCTGTTTCAATAGTTTGGACGTGTAAGGGGGTATGATCCCATACCGTCGGACGATTCTATTTATAAACGATGCTGCTAGGAACTGACGAATCGAATTAATTCACGTTCTGCTACCAACCAATCAGAAACCAGAATTGCTTCATAAATAATAAACCTTTTCTTGAGCAATTTCACATGTTTTTTTTCGTTTAGACACGGTAAGTATATTTTGCTCTGTGGAAGCGTCTACTACAAACAAGTCACATCTCAGGACTTGTGTGTAACAACGAACCATTAGAAACTGTTCTGTCTACTGCAAACCAGTCACCTCTCAAGACTTGTTTAGAACAACGAAGCATCGGAAACTGTTCTGTCTACTGCAAACCAGTCACCTCTCAAGACTTGTTTAGAACAAAAATCCATCTGAAACGTTTCTGAAACTAAACATGGCTTACACTTCTTGATATAGAATAGTTACAAAATTCCCTCCCCATGTTAAGAATGGCTTTCTAAATTACGTTATTATTTTAGCACGGTACGTTCTCTGATAAGTACCATGGTTTGTTTATTAAATTGTTAAGTGAAAGTATGGTACTCATGCAAAGAGTGATCCGTGCTGAAATAATAACGTTATTATTTAAAAAGCCATTCTTTACATGGGGAGGAGAGGGTGTTTTTTACCTAA
The DNA here is from genome assembly GCF_053919585.1 of Euprymna scolopes. Taxonomy (NCBI): domain Eukaryota; kingdom Metazoa; phylum Mollusca; class Cephalopoda; order Sepiida; family Sepiolidae; genus Euprymna; species Euprymna scolopes. The sequence continues at coordinate 76,899,811 of NC_136527.1, read as the reverse complement.
TCTGTATTTTAACCTTACAATTGAATAAAAAAACATATAATAAAACTTAAGATTTAAAATATAGCGTGGACCACTCTCTGCATTAGCAACAAATATTATTTAAGCACGTCACCAATCCGTAAAATTTCTTCGAAAAAAACCTGTACTTTTACCAAACAATTTATAGTGTTAATAATAAAAAAGTTCATATTTTCTTATATCGAAAAACAAAAAAAATAACAAAAACAAAAAAACGACTTCAACTCAAAAAGCAAGCGACAAACTTTTTTTTGCCTGATATAATAAAGAAAAAATGTTTAAATTAAAATATTTGGAAGATAAACAAATGAATTATGTTTTTTTTTACTTATTGAGTAAACAGACAATGAAATCTTCTAATTCGTTTCTTCAAATCGTGGTGTGTGAAATGAATCGAACCGGAAGTTCAATTCTATCAACAAAACAGATTCGCACTAACGGCTTATGAAAAATATATTTATTTTATTTAATATTTTAATAATCGGCGATGTAAATTTAGTTTAATACGATAGAAACATCCCTCGACTCTAAAGATGGGTTGTCTGAAAATTTCAACTAAATTGGTAATGTAGAAATATGGTTGTCTCAGCTTTGAACGAACCAAGAATTACATTTTCATATATATTGGTATACATACATGCATACAAACACTTTATATATATATATATATATATATATATATATATATATATATATATATATATATATATATCGATGACGTAAGTTTTTTTAAATCTTCTAACAAGAGCTTTACATTTGAAAGATATGTTTGACGAAGACAATCTTTACTCACGGTTTTAATATGACGTTGTGTGTGTCGTTTCGCCACATTACATGTCACGTGCTGTTTTATTTTGTGTCTTGAAATGTCGCCCGTATATATTTAACACATCTGTTTAGTTTTAGTTCAGAAAGGTAGAAACAAAGAAACCACCGCTGCCACCGTAAATTTTCTTTGATTTTTAAGAAGGAAGAAAAAGAAGACGCTTGATATAGTCAAGAATCGTAATATGACCTCCATTTTTATTTTTAATAAAAAAAAAAACAAAAAACTGAAAATGATTTAGAAATTTTTTATCGTCGGGGTCGAAATTGTCTGTAACCGTCTACTTCCGATATTTAGCGATGTTCACAATGAGTGAATATGCCGCATTGCATATTTTGAAATCATTTTTATATTTTTTGGCAGTCTTGCAGTTAAGTACCGGCAATGTTCAACTCTAGAAAGGTCACATCAGTATTTTACACCGTCAAATATCGAATATTACGAATTATTAGTTTTAAAATAAAATAAAAAATTATTAAAGTTTTAAACTAAAAAAATATGTAAATATTTAATAAACTGTGGAGAGATTCTGGTCACATGTGAAAAGGAAGATGAGGATGGTAGCGACTAATGAAAATTTGTTCCATTCCCCTCTCATGGAGACAGCGTGAGAAAGGGACACGCATTTCCATGAATTATTAAAAGCATAAGACAACAATATAGTTTTAAAGAAATGTTTAATTTTCGAAGTTGTTTTATTTTGTATAAATTTATATTTTGTTACGTGGTTCATTACTTCAGATTTTATTTTGTTTGTTTTCTGTTAATAATACACTTTCTAAAAAATTGTTTCATTTTTCGGTGCTAGTATCCGCACTATTTTTTAAATCGTATTTCCAAGTTTAATTAAAGTTTAAAGTTTTTTTTATTCAATTGTAAGGTTTAAGTACAGAATAGGTACAAAACACCCTCCCCTCCCCATGTTAAGAATGGTTGTTTTAATAATAAGGTTATTATTTCAGCACGGATGATTCTCTGCATGAGTACCCATTTTTCTGTTAAATAAATAGTTATAAATATATAAAAATGTATATTTTGTTCGTTTACTTTATTTAATCAAGTGCTTATTTCCAATATTAAAATGTTTTTATATTAATTACATATTTTATATTTTAAAACTTTAATAATTTTTATTTTTATTTTAAAACAAATAATTTGGAATATTCGTGATTTGACGGTGTAAAAGACTGATGTGACCCTTCTAGAGTTGTCGAACTTTGCCGGGACTTAACTGCAAGACTGTCTTTTTTCATCCTAAATTTAAAAAAAATAATAAATGTTCACGGCTTCAATAGCAATAGTAAGCTACTTCCGGTTCACGTGTACGTGTGATGCCGTGTTGTGGGAACATCGATTGTTTTAATCGTATTAATGTAATATTTATTTTAGCTTTTAACATCGATATCATTTAGTTCATTATTTAATATGCACTAAACATGATTGGAAAACATTTGCACATTTTCAACTAATGAACGGACATTTTTATACAAGGAACGAAATAATGATTACACCGTTTTAAGATGACCTAAATTCATGATTTTTGTAGATTAACTATATTATATGTAGTGTGTATTTGCTTTATATTTAACAAATAATTATCACAAATATGACAACGCGTAAGATAAGAAAATCTTTTACGAAGTTTGGTATCTTTTTTATTTTTAGTTATTGATGGATCTGCTGGTAACACTCTTATTAGATATAAGTTTTCAGCAATGAATTAATTTTTTACAATTTTTAAATTTTTTTCCTGGATCCTAAATAAACTCAGACAAAGTGAACATAAAAATATTAAAGTCAATGGCTCCCCAACACATACCATTCATATATTAAAGATTTTATTGGACCTCATCACTATTTGTACAATACCTAGTCTACAACTATTGAAATATCACATGTAGTTTATTCTTAGTGAAGTTTTAACGTCAAAATAAACACTCAAGTTTCCCAGTAACAAAATATTTTTGTCTAATTCTAAACTAATAACCTAATCAAAAGTGTTATAGTATGTTTTAAATCAATTGCCTGTTCTTGAGTATTGTCACTGGCATTTTTTTAAGAAGGAGTCACCACTTTTCAAGGTCCATAGTCTACTCGAGGATAAGGTTCAATGAGTGTACAGTGGTCAATGGGACAATATCGTAAAAATCGTTAGTAGTGAAAGTTTCGTAAATTGAATTACTTAAGAGGACGATTCGTCAAGAATTTGTTTTACGCTTGAAGACAATTGTAGTCAATTGGAAAGAGGGTAGAAACGGCTTGCAGTATTAAAAAATTATTTTTATTAATTTAATTTTATTGTATTAACGATTGCCATATGTTTTGATTTGTAAAATCTTACTGTTGAAATTAAAATTTACGTTCTTAATGAATTTTTATAATCTGTCTCCATTACAATCAACCGTTTCAGTGCCAGTGTGTATGATGTTTATGGAGCAGAGTAAGAAATGTTCATTAGGTTGAAAAATAATTTGGAAGATAAAACATAGTTTATTAAACTGTAACTATAAGCATATTAGATAGAAACTTTGTAAACCTTCGAAGTTACTGAAATATTTTTTTCATTAAGAAAAAAGAACAAGACGCTTTATATAGCTAAGGAGTCGTGATATGCTTTCCATTTTTATTTTTAGTATACCAATTTAAAACGGAAGGGGTTGTGTATATAAAACTTTGTTGATTAGAGAGTTCTCTTAGGGGAGATTACGGTTACATACTCTCAAATATTTCTACTTTCAATAATTAGATGAAAAGAAAAAAGATTTTTTATGAAAGGATGGGACAAAATTAAGAGTTAAATAACTTTTAATTTTGTCCCATCTCTAAATCTTTTATGGGCTTGATGTGACTCCAGACCTGATGGGTTAGACTGTTGTAGAGTTGTTTTAAGAGTCTGTATCTGGTACTCCAGGGTTGTTTGGTTAAAAAGTGTTTGTTGCTTTTGTGTGCTGGTTGTCTCTATATTGAGGAAATAGTCTTTGGTATGTTCCTTAGGAATTTCAGCTGAGTGTGTTACATATAAAAGGGACATACCCCAGTAATTAAATAGATAAGTTTTAAAATGATATTTGGAAAAGGATATAATCCAATCCACTAAGCAAGAGGTAAAAAGATAATAAATATTTCATTCTAAAAATGCATCCGATTGTTCATTGTTTTAGAAATAACTGGATATATTAAATAAGGAATAACCGGATATATTAAATATGTCAGTTAAAGAATGGACAATACAAGTTGGAAATTATGATTAACAAAAAGATTAGATTTTGAATAATTCATTTTGGAATTTATTTGTTGCCAAACCTGTTAGACGCTCGTGTAATTTGAACACATGAGAAAATCACATTGTGGTCTCCGACTCTGACGGCAGAAGAAAGTTTCCTAATACATTGAGGAAGGGTTCGAGTTATATTAGAGAGTCGGTCAAGCGACAGTCGGAGAGTCAGTTAGACTGAAAGTAAGCTGAAGATCTCTTGGAGGCGAAGAGGGAAAGATAAGACCATCTAATCATAAAAGATTTTAATTCCTGATTCATCAATCATCCGGATGAAGAATAAACAGATTCATGCAATATATAAACAGGATCTTCGTTGCCGTCATTACAACTGAAAATAAAATATGTTTTGTCTTCATATCTGTAAATGAATATTGTATAACTAACTACCAAGTATTATGTGTCCCCACCATCATATACACACGCACTGATATGCTGTCTCGATATATATGTCCCTCGACATCTGTGTTAACAAGGACTGTTTGTATTGTAATATGATAAACGAATTCATCACAGTCGTTATGATGTAACTAAGTAATATAAATATATATATATATATATATATTATTTTTTGTCGTTATGATGTAACTAAGTAATATATATATATATATATATATATATATATATATATATATATATATAATGATATGCACTTGATTGATCGACGAATAGAAAAGATGAACTCACTAGTGTTTAATAAGACATGCATAAATAATGACTAGACAATATACACACACGCCGATATACTGTCTCGATATATATATATATATATATATATATATATATATATATATATATACACTCACTCATATTTTGTCTCGATATATATGTCCCACGACAACATAACACAAGAAATATTGATCGACGAATAGAAAAGATTACCAGCAAAATAGGAAAAAAGATGAACTCACTCGTGTTTAATCAGACATGCATAAATAATAACTCGACAATATACACACACACACACCAACATATTGTCTCGATAGATATGTACACACGGTTACACAACAAGTGTACCTGTGTGATTTTATTTCATAGCGGTCTACCCTAAGGTTTTGTCGATTTCGACAAAGAGGTTTTTTAGAAGGGTCTGTTCCATGTACAACCTTATTTCTCTGCTCATTTGTGTGACAAGTGCAAGAGACCACTCACCTGCTTATTTATTTAAAACACATATACGTTGTCCTATGTGCAGTCTTTCAGATCTTTTGTATGTTGATCATGGTACATCTGATTTCCTTGCATCTGATACAGTCGTGCCATTATCTTCTAGTTAATGTTTTGACTGATGTTCCCATCTAGATGTCTTTTGTATAGAAATTCACTTGTTGATGGAATTGTATGATCACGAGGAGTCAAGCATAGCCTTAGTAATACTATGTCCAAGTCACGACCATTCGAACCAACTTTTTTTAATATAGATTTCACTATCTGAACACAGCATACTGCAAAACCATTTGAGAGCTTTAACCTGGGCAACGACGTGTGATGTACAAAACCCCATTTTTGCGAATTGCTTGAAGTAGAGCTAAAGTGTGGAATATTGTCACTTATCACTCTCTCTGGAATCCCTGGTTCTCCACTGTTGGCTTTGTCTAACTTCGTTAGTAGCAAACTCCTTTAACAGTCTCATGAATTAAGTCAATCATTGTTGTACTGTGTTGTCTATGTCCTTATTTATGTGGCAAAAACACAACTTTTTGCGCGAAGTTTACATTTCTTTATCCCTTGGTGTCTATAATGTATTTTTGTAATACTTTTTTTTGCATTGATTTTGGTATTATTATTCTGTTTCATTTCAATATTACATTTTCAATGGGCAGTTCGTCCTGATGAGCAGATCCTCAATCCCCCCGTCTTTATGCTCTTAAATAAACGCTAATATTTGCACCCCTGTTCGTTCCACGTGGAGACACTGATCTTTTAGCTTACCAACATGGGCCACTCGATGAACCAAGTTAAGAGCATCAATCTATCCGTGTTGTGTGTAGCCTTTCTATGTATATCTAGGCCCACCATTTCTTTTGTTTTCTTTGCTTTATATTCTCTCACATAATCAAGTAATTAATATCCTATTTATTTATTTTAATACAAATTAATTGATAGAACAGATGAGTTTTCTCACAGTACTTGAGAGATACAATTTCTTGTAAATCTTTTAGTGGAATCTACCACCAGTATTCCGCTTATTCATGTAGAATAGAGAAAGACTTTAAAGTAAGATACTCAATATCATGCCGGGGCACAGAAAAATCTGGTGCAGAAACCAGGCGCATATTTACCCCTCCCGGTGTGATGGATCCGTAGATCTTGTTAGATCATCCATCTAAAAGAAAGAAAACTGATAATAAAACTGGGGGAGGGGGCGTCCTCAGTCATGGAGGACAACCTCCTCGAGTTGATGACTTGGTTTGAAAACCTAACTTTCCAAGGAGTAGATAGGCTCTGCCTATCGTCGGCTTTCACACTCCTTCTTTCAATATTAGCCAACCGCAGATGTAAATACTAGGGACTCACCTGAGCCACCCTCTGCTTGGCCTTGTGTCCTGACTAAGACATTGAACGCCGTTTCCTTATTTCCTACTCCCTATTTTAATTTTCTCTCTTTCTCTAAGAAACTGACTAAATTGTGTTTACTTGCATGACACTTGTGCTCACTAGATTTGTTTGGGCCGGTTTTGTTTCAGGGGTTGGGGTACCTGCTTAACAGTTTGTCTGGTTGTTGGTTGCGATTGAGAGTACAGGAACCCTAGCACTTTGGTAGCACTAAGGGCAGCTGCTCTATCATCAGTTGTATAATATAATATATAATTGTATGATATTATATATAGTGCCATTTTACGCATGGAAAGGGACGGTGCTGCTATTTCTGGTTGGTTGTCACGAGGGCACAACTTTCTAACATGACACAAAAACGTAACGAAATAACAACCCAAACAAATATCACGATAAAATAAGACAACCACTGGAACAAAACTAATACGCCTTCAGCCTTGAGGCTCGTCTTCACAAACAACCGTGGGATTAGAGGTAATCTAGATAGTGTAGTGTCTTACCTTTTAGTAAACTCCCCGGATATCTTAGTATTAAGTGAAATAATCTCACATTATTTAATCCCCTCTAACTACTTTAACATAACAGAAGACTGTTGCGGACCAGGATATAACAATACCCTAACTCGCCACAAAAAAAAAAAAAATGAAACGAATTGAATTGAAGGAAACAAAGACTCAATTGATGGATAAGACAAACGTGTCGTTTATTTACTGTTGAAAGAATGAATGTTTTAGATATAACATGTGTTCTTGTCTGCGCGGGTGTAACCATCGTTTGTTGCGGGATTGGTATTATAGAAGGAAAAAGGAAATGTGTTTTGTTCTCACGTTCGGGTCACTATTGTTTGTTCACACGTGGGAAAAGAAGTGAGTGATGTAGTGGAAAATGGGAACGATAGTCCAACATGTAGACACAGAAAAAGATAGAGGGTTGACATCAGTTAAACTGTGCGACATGTTAGCCATCAGCTATGCGGTGGTTTTCTCTGGCACAAGTAGTAGATAGAGAGAGAAATAGTGAGAATGTGTATGTATCGTCTGTAAGATTTTTGCCCCACATAGTAGCAAGTGGTGTGAGGTATGCATGTGCGCGCATGCCGAAAAGGCACGCAGTCGGTCTGTAGATCGCGCAGGTAGGAAGCTGGTCTGAAGAGGGCTGGAAACAGCCTTTCTCTTCCTTTTATAGGTTTTTCCGGTGTGTCTTTTGCGCATGTGTGGATTTGCATTGAAAGGAAGTGAGGTCGTCCATCTGTGTGCGTACGTGTGCGCGTGTATGTATATATGTTAGCGTGTGTGTATATACACGTGAATGTAGTGTATGTACGCAAACGTGAATATATGTACGTGTGTGGATCTAGGCGCGTATGTTTGTGTGTGCATATGTATGTGACAAGTAATATGGCTTGAAAAGTGAATGTGTGTTTTTGTGGGAGACTAGAAAAAGGCTCGTGCAAGACCTTCCATTTTGCCATAAGGACTCGGGCTTGGAGTCTATATCCGTAGCATCCTTCCTTTAACTAAAGAAAACAATCTTAAATAAGATGACCAGGCTCTTATGTGTTTTCGACGAACATTCTATCACTGTGTTAGTTATATTTTCTCTCTTGAGTCAGAATTGTACCCTAATCGATCATGTCTCTGATAGTATAGATGCAACACTCTCCTTATATAGTAACGCCCAAATACATGTGTTTGGAGACTATAATTTCCACCATAAAAATTGGCTTTGTTTCTCAGGTTACACAGATACAGCTGGACGCTCTACTTATAGATTCTCTGTAGCGCATTCCCTCACACAAACAGTATTGTTCCTAACCCGCCTACCAGATCGTGAACCTCAGCAGGCTTCCTTTCTAGATATATTTTTCACCATAGTACCTTAGGAGTGTATGATTAATGCCCACAATTCCCTTTGAAACGCAGACAGCCTAGTGGTATCAGTTGACATCACATTTAAATCCTAACCTCAAGGTGAGAAACCATTGCTCAAAACAACAAGGATGGAGTATTGTTGCCACATGTGGGCTGGTGTAGCTACCAAATGCTAGAACGTTTTCTATTCTAATATATATTAAGTCATAAAATGTATATGGCAGTTAAGCTACACAGATTATTCCACGTTTCATCCACGCTAAGATTCATCAGGCTTACATATATCATCAGGCTATATCAAGGGTGTAAGTTATTTTCCATTATATGACAAGAGTTATGAGTTTTGACATGTCACTCGTATATAGTTTATATATCTCATCTGTTTAGTTTTAGTTAAGAAGTGTAGAAACAAAGGAAACCACCGATACCACCATGAATTATTCTTTCGCTGTTAAGAATGAAAAAATAAGACACTTGAGATAGTCAATGAATCGTGATTTGTACTCCATTTTTATTTTAGTAAACACGCCCAAAACAAAAGGCTCATATAACTAAAATTCTGTTGATTAGTGAATTCTCTCAGGGGAGGTAACAGTTACATATTATCACATTAAAATCAGAAATCGAAATAAGCAGTCAATAGGTACGGATGAATGCAGATGCTCAAAATGTATAAACATTTTGACCCCTCACTTTACTTAAAAATTCACCAATAATCAGGAAATTAACTAATTCTAATAAAATTTTCAGTTTTTATCAAATAATGATTGCCGAATATGATGAACTAATTATTTAATTTAAATTTCAGGTTTTGTTTCTTTTTTTATACAAGGAAAGCATCATAATTTGTAACAATAAAATAAATAAAATAATTTTTACAAGAATATTACGAAAAAAAAACTAAAGTCTGTATTAATGAGTTCAATATAACTCAAAGAAAATGAATTCTCAAACTACCGATATGACCATTGAATTAAACATTGTTTATCCAATATTTTTACACACACAAAATTATAATAGCAAAAATATTTCTACTTTTTTTTTTTAAATTACAGATTTCGCATAATTTTCATATGCAAGATTTTAATAATTTCCTTGCTCGCAAGAATGTAAAACTTTCGGCGTAACATAATTTTAAATGATCTCTGTTGTACTTTTTTTTAATATTATTAGTATGACTTTGTAATATTAACGAGGCGAAACGAAGCTTGTTAGCACACGGAAGACATCTTAATTTATTAAGGGGAGTAACTCGTACAGCCCGAATTATAAACAAGGAAAGATAATACATATGTTGACACCCCTCTTTCACAAGAGAATTGTTTGTTTAACCAGAGGTTGCTGGATGAGTTTTTACATGTGGACTCTGGGCAAGTTGTTAGGGCGAAGTACGATGTGGTACTCTCCTGAAAAGTTTCTAATCTGGTCCGGATAGGCTTCCATGAGATCTCTCATAGAATTTATGGTATTTGACGGAGGATCAACTGGGGTACATGCTGTTCTTTGTATAGAACAGTGTAGCATTGCCAAATTCAAATCTTGGATGGAGGGTAATCCTAATATGGTAGGTCCATTTGATGTGACCACATAAAATTTTTATTGCTTTCTATAGACCCTTGTACCCAGATTTTATATCGATGGAGTGATGCTGCGGGATATCAGAGCCTTTGTACGCTGTAAGGATTGCAGTTTCTTTGTTGGTTGTGCCTGGACGTGGATGCCCATTCTGGTCCACATGCTTGGGAAACATCTGTCGGAACATGCGTAAGGGAAGTGTATTCCCTTCCGCACCTGTGTCCACTTTGACCTTCAGCTCAGGAATGCCTTTTCTGTTTGGAAGGACGATATCCAGGTTGGCAAATGCTTCTGTTCGGGAGGTGCTGTCCCCTTTCTGATTTACTGGATATACAAAACATTCAACATCACCTGCCATTTCATCTTGCTGTATGTTTGTACAGTTCTGCTGGTTTTTAAACGTATCCCATTCCGGTCCAAAATTTCTCTGCTTGGTTAGCTTGTTTGCTTGTAACTGCCTGTTAGTGTTTTTAGTTTTTCGGGTCTGGCACCTTTTAGCCCAGTGGTTCTTAAGACCACATGCTGAGCACGTACTGCCGCGAGCAGGACAATTTCCTGGTTTATGGCAGAGTCCACATCTTCCACAGACGTCTGCGCTCTCAATTTTGTGTTTGATAGACCTTATCCAGCTTTCACATTCACCCCTTATTTCGCCCATTTTTTTTTCATGTGATCCACTGAAGCTTTGTAGTTTCTGCACATATTTAGAACTTCAGGAATCGCCAGTTTTTCATTTTTGCATAGTAACTGCTTTTGTAGCTCTGGGAATCAAGTCCCCGAAATTATCTGATCTATGATGCATTAGGTGTGTACGAAACTTCGTGACCAATATTGAATAATTCCACCTCCTGTCTTTCCAAGCTTATGACTACTCGAAAAATGTAATTCAATCCCTAATTCGGATTTACAGAAAAATTTCTAAAAAGCACTTCGTTGCTTGTTTTAAATTTGAGTATCTTATTTATTGATCTTTTATCTTCGATTTGTGATATATAACACTTTGGTGAGTAAATTAATTATTTACTTTTTAATAGATATTTCAAAATGGGGGGGGGGCGTGAATTAATTCGACCCCCTGTCTTTCCAAGCTTATAACTACTCGAAAAATGTAATTCAAACCCTAATTATTATTTTTAATTAAAGGGGCAAGAACCAAGGTTTCATTTATAAAAACAAACAAAAAAATACGTGTTTTAAAAAAAAAAAGATTTTAAACTTCGGATTTTACAGGTAAATTTCTAAAAAAAAACACTACTTTTTTGTTTTAAATTTGAATATATTATTTATTGATCTTTTATCTTCAATTTGCGATATATAAAACTTTGGTAAGAAAATTAATTATTTACTTTTTAATAGACATTTCACAATGGGCGTGAATTAAAAAAAAAATGTTTGTCTAAAATATTATATTCAAACCGAATATAATATTTTAGACACACATTTTTTTTTTTTGGAAAGAGCATATGCCCCTGAAAATATCGTAAATATAGAAAAATGTTGATAGATTTTTAAAGTCTAAAAATTGAAAAATACTGAGCTCGTAAAATTCAATTAATTTAATTATTGTTTTTTTTTTAATAAGACAATAATATTTCTATTACCTTTTATACAACTTTAATAGTTTATTTTGGAGGCATGATCCATAAAGTGTAATATATTATTTCATCTTCAATTTGTGATATATAAAACTTTGGTGAGAAAATTATTTACTTTTTAATAGACATTTGAAAATGAGGGGGGGGGGGAGCGTGCATATAAAAAAAACGTTTGTCTAAAATATTATATTCGGTTTCTTGGAAAGAACATAACATTTCACATTGACCCTGAAAATATCGTAAAAATAGAATGAATAGAAAAATGTTGATTGACTTTCAAAGTTTAAAAATTGAAAAATACTGAGCTCGTAAAATTCAATTAATTTCATTACATTTCATTTAAAAATAAATAATATTTCTAGTACTTTTTATACAACTTTAATAGTTGTTTTTGGAAGCATCATCTATAAAGAAAATAAACAACCCACTTTTAAAAGAGAAATTACGATTTTTTTAAATATTTTATTCGCAGTTTCGTGTTAGGGGGTGTAAAAAATTCCTACAAATTTTCAAATACATATAGTTCTGCAGTCTGCACGTGTCCAAACTCTGTCTATTTTCATCAAGGGACATCACTCCTTAAATTACACCGTAATCCGGTGTTGTTACTTTTATTCCCCTACAATATTAAAAGCCGACATTATAACTGAGAATTTCGGCGGTGATCTCTCCTGTTTATAAAAAAATTACATAATTTTAAACGCTTTTACAAAAAAAAAAAAAAAAAAAAACTTTTGAATGGCAGAAACAAATATAAAATAACTTGCTTGTTCGGATTTTTTGCGAATGTTTCGCGAGTTTTTAGAGTTTTTTTTTTTCTGTATGCATTTTTTTAAAACACAATTTAACATTTATTTAAAGTGCTATGTATATCAGTGGTCAGTACAGGAGAAATCCTTCTACATCGAGGCAATTTTTATGCATAATAAAATCACAGATATAAGCACGAACTATAAACAATCGAGATTTTAATAAATAAATTATTTTATTCACATACTTTTTAGAATTGTTTTGTGTGTGTGTGTGTGTGTGTGTGTGTTTATCTTTCTTCGTGCGTTTTTAGAATTGTTTTTTTTTGGGGGGGGTTGTATTACTGTACACATAGATTCGAAAAAGTTGTCAAAAAACAAATATATAACAAATAAATGTTATCAAAGGCAAGATAAGTTACTTTTCTACCAAACCGGATATATTTTTCGTGTTTTTATTCAATGTAACTGTGGTTAGAAGCAAGAAAGTCTTACCGTGGGTGCTCAGCGAGTGAGTACAGGCGAAGAAAAGGAAGAACAAACATGGCGGCCAGCATTTTTATTTCGTCCGTTCTCGCATAATCTCGTGTGTGCGCGAAGATGGAAACTATAAAACGATGTTCATTTCTGGGTGCTGGGAGATGATTCCCGGCCAGCCAAGAGAGAAGAGACAGAGGACTGTAGCGATAATCTTTCTTGAACATTCCGTTTGTGTATTTGAGGTGAACCCCCCCCGCCCCCATTTTACGTCAAGCTATTTCGGCCATGGCCAACGCAGGTTTAAGCAATATGATTAAGCCTTTTAATGGCGACGGTGATGTGGTTGCGTGGCTTAAAAAAGTAGACCTTGTAGCAAGGATTCAGAAGCTGGATGATGTGGCCGCAGTAATACCACTGTTTCTGGAAGGGGACGCACTGGCCCTCTATTTGGAGCTCAGTGAGCGGGAACAGGGTGATGCAGACGCCATCAAGGGTCGACTGATCGAAGCTTTCGCAGAGGGGCCTTTCGAGGCATTTAATAAGTTGAAAGAGAAGAGGTGGACTGGTGAATCTGTGGATGTCTATGCGAATGAGATAAGGAGATTGGTTGAGTTGTCGGGCATCAGAGGACATGCCATGAGTCACGTAGTCAAGATGACTTTTGTTACTGGGTTCCCGGAAGAAATATCGAAAAGGTTGCAGCAGGTACCGGGGGTGGAGACGCTGGATGTGAGTGAGCTGCTTAGAACTGCGAAAATTTTAGTGGGCACCCAGCCCACGGAGCCTGGAGGAACGACAGCAACGGTACAGCAGGATGTGGGCAGGAATCTGCCAAACCCGGGGATCGCATGCTTAGAATGCGGGGGACCACACATGAGAAGAGGCTGCAGGAAGTTCTTGCAACGGACAGTGTGTTACAAATGCAATCGAAGAGGCCATTTAGCGGTAAAATGCACAAGTTCGGGAAACTGGCGAGGGGAGGCCGACGCGCCAGCGGCCGCCCCGATTCGAGAATAGAGGCGCACCCGCAGCAGATGCCCAAACAGAAGATTGCGGTGGAAGGACGGGAAGTTATGGCCCTGATTGACACTGGCTGCACCACTACCATGGTGCACACTACCCTGGTCGGAAGATGGAAAGGGAAGGGTGAAGTAGTGGCATTCGATGGGTCGCGAGTGAAGTGTCGAGGGAAGAAGACCGTCACTATTGATATTGCTGAACGTCGGATGAGGGTCCATGCAATTGTCACTGATCGCCTGGTGCCTGTTGTCCAAGCCATCATTGGAATGGATGTTATATGCCGCCTTGGAGGTGTTACCATCACATGTGACAATGTGAGGTTCGG